>NC_048898.1:22142895-22331031 GCF_011077185.1 Oxyura jamaicensis
CCCCCCCCCGTTCCCAGCCCGCTTCCAGTCCCGGCTGAGCCCCGGCCCCTGCTCGCCCCGCTTCGCCGCACGCCTGGCCCCGGGGGGTGGAGGGTGGCGGCGACCCCCGTGCTGGAGCAGGGTGACAGCCCCTGGCCTGGGTGCCCCAGGGGAGGGTCGTGGCCCCTCGGAGGGAAAGCGTTTGTCCCCACGGCTTGCTGGGGTGTTTGGAGCCCTTTTGGCTGTCCCCAAGCCCATATCGCTGCCTGGGACAGCAGGGTTTGGTGCTGGGCCCTCTCCAAAATGCCCCGGACCCCTTGGGGTGGCACAGCAGCACCCCAGCAGCAGGGTCCCCCAGGGACAGAGGTGTCCCCCACCCAGCAAAGCCCCCAGCAGCTCCGCAGCCCGCTCTCTCCTCCACCGGGCACCCGGTGCTCCCCGGGGACGAATGCAGCCTCCCGCTGGGGCAGAGCACCTCTGCCCCTGAGCTGGGGTGGCCGTGGGGCAGGGAGAGGCTGAATATCACCCAGCTGCACCCCTACAGCACCCTCCCCCCTCACCCTCTGCCCCCAGCAGGGAATTGCCCGGCTTCCCACGCGGCACCGCAACCAGCCTGCCTCGCACCTTGCGCCCTGCTGTCCGGTAGCCGGGCTGGAGCCGCGACTCCCCTCCTTCCCCACGTGCTCTCCACGGATCCGGCCGAGCCCCATCCCCTCGCAGGGTGCCAGCAGCTGGGAAATGGGGCAGCAGTTTCCCCCCTTGCTTTTGGGGCCCACGGTGGAGCCAAGCCTCTCCGTGGCCGATGCAGTCGGGTGCCCTCGTGCCGCAGGCAGCGGGTGTGCGCGCAGGCAGGTCCCGTCCCCGTGGGGCTTTTCTGGCCATGCTCTGCTGCGGGTTTCAGGCTTCGCTTTGGAGCTTCAAGGAGGCAGTGGCAGCAGGGCAGGACCCCCACTCCGCTTTCCGAGCAGCCCCACGCATGGGAGATGCCGCTGGCTGCCTGCACGAACGTGCTGCAGGGAAGATATTTTTGAGCTGTGTAGGAACTTGGAACCCACACACAACTTTCGGTTTCTCCGGTAACTTTAAAATGCCCATATGGGTTTAAATCAAACCGAGGTTAAAAATAAATCCCAGTCTCTCCGAGACCTTTTCACACCTGGATTTGCCTCTGAGCAAGGCGTGCAGCAGAGACCCGGGTAGGGGAGAGCCGTGCCCACTGCAACGGGGCCGCTGGGGAGCAGGGCTGAAAGCAGCTGTCCCATGTCACAGCGTGGGAAGCCGAAGGAACGGGGAAGGCACACACCACCCACGTGCCATCGCTGTCCAGTCCCCCTGTGGTGGCTTTTTGGTGCTGGCTGAATGTGCTGAGGCTGTCCCTCCCTGTAGAGGAAAGTTGTTTTTCTCCCAGAAAGAGCGTGGAAGTGATGCAGGTAGGAGAGGGGACACAGCGTGAGCTTTGGGCAGGGTTCAATAGCTCAAGCCCCTGCCCGCTACCCTGGCCTGGGCTCTGCTGGTTCCCCCCAGGGACGCAGGGAGGAGCCCCTGGGGCTGTAGCAAAGCCCCAGGGTGGAGGTGGCAGCCCCAGCATGGGCTTAGTGTCTCCCTGGTGCTTGGTGTCTCAGCCCTGTTTGGGGACAATAACGAGCGCTCTGGGGTTTTCCTGCAGCCCCCTGCTCCAGCAGGGTCCGGGGATATCTGCAATGCGAGCTGTGAACCGAGAGATGATTTGATGTCAGACCTGACACGAGATGTCCCCACGGCAGCTCCAGTGGCTGCTGCTGCAGATGGGGCCAGCAGCTCCCCAAAAGAGGGGCGAGGGCGACAAGGCCCCCTTGTATGCACGAATGCAGAAGGGCTGGAAATACAAACAGGATTGGGGCTAAGGGCAAGGAGGGCCCCCAGCTGCAGGAACCCCCAGCGGCTCACGGGGATTTTTTTTTTGATCCCAAGAGCTGCTGGAAACCCGGCTGCACCGACAGCTCTCCCTTGCCGTGAACCAGCAGCATCGCCGTGCCCGGTGCCGGTCGGAGCAGCGGTGGCAGCACGGGAGCTGCAAGTGGCCGTGTGTGTGTGAGAGGCCAGGGCGGGCGTGCAAGCGGGGGGGAGAGGGGGCTCAGCGGGGGCCGCGCGCCCGCCGGGGTGTTAAGGAGAGAAACGCTTAAGGCTCCGCCGGTAGGAAATTAAAGCGGTCCATTTCGGGGATAGTTAGATGACGCCAGCGAGAAATAAAAGCCATCCATAAATTACATTATTCCTCCAGCCCTCTAATGACAGGAGCGATTAGTGCGCGAGCAGAGCCCTGAGCCCGTGTCTTGGGACTGCTCCGGCCATGGCGCTTGGTGCGGGAGAGATGGGACCCGAGTGCCGCCCTGCCCTGAGGACCAGAGGTAAATTCCCCGAGGAACAGGGGGGTCCCGGAGGGGGCTCTTCCTCCTGGCTGTCCCTCCGGGGGCAGCAGGGACGGGTGGCCCTGGGTTCCACGTCACCCCGTGGGGTGAGCCTTTCCCTGCCGTGTCCTGCGAGCGGGACAGCAGGCGCCAGCGTGGGGCCCACACCAGGCACCTTGCGGCGGGTCAGCCCCCTCAGCTGCTCGGTGGCAGGGCGAGGGATTCACCTCCAGGGCAGCTGGCTCCACAGGGGCGGGCAGGAGGCTTGGTTTTCCTCCCTGCTTTTTCCCTCCCGTAGCGTTTTGGGGCCCCGAGCAACAGCTTTGCTCCACCCCGAAGGCAGCCGCAGCGCTCGCAGTGGGTGAGCAATTGCTATAGAGACCAGCCGCAGAGCTTTGGGATCCTCCTGCCTGCCGGGGTGCCGCGGGCAGGTGGGCACTCCGCAGCTCCAGCACTTCTCACGGCCCCCGTGAGATGAGAAGTGCACGTCCCGGCACAGCGGCTGGGCAGTGGATGGGCAGGAGGAAAATCTCTGCAAGCTTTCCCCAGCCTAAAGCTCACACCGGCAAGGGGCCTGGTGTCAGCGCTAGTGTCCCGCTTAGTGGCGTGTACGGGCTGCTGGGACAGCCGGGCTGGGAGCGAGGGCAGGATGCGAGCGTGCGTGGCAGGTCCTGTGCCGTGCCTGTGTGCGTGCTGGGGTCCCGGGATGGGGATGGGATGGGGAAAGCCTCTGAGAGCACCTCAAGCTCCTTTTCTTGCCCGCACACGAGCACCCTGGGTGCGCGGCCGCCCCGCTCTGCCCGGCCCACACGTGCCAGCTGTCTGCAGCCCCCTGGCCAGCAGCAGCACACGATGGTCATGCCCCACTCCTCGCACAAGCACCGATGTCCTTCCCTGTGGGATCCGAGCCTGCTGCCCGTCCCCTGCTGCCCCCCAGCCCACCTCTTTCCCCTGCTGCTGCTGCTGCTGCTGCCGCCCCACGCGCCCACCCCTCCGCTTGCTGCCGCTGCTCCGCTGCCCGGTGGTGAGGCTGGGCTGGAAGCTGGGATGTCCCCAGAGCCGGGTCCCCAATGTCCCTGGGAAATCCTTGGTTGGGGTGGGGAACAGCAAGGAATGGGCTCCCACTGGGGTGGGGGCTCCCGGGGGGTCCCCCTGTGCCAATTATCCCTGCAGATGCTGCACCTTCCCAGGGCGATGGGAGCGTTGCCTGACCGCCTCGTCTGTCTGCTGCCTCCCTCCCTCCGCCGTCTGTCCTCCCCTGCCTCGGCCCTCTTTGCTGTCCTGGCTTGTTCACAGCTCTTCCACGCCGAGGGATTGCCTCTCGTGGGGCTTGGTGGCCTTTCCTAAACGGAGGCTGAGCTCCTGGGGGTCTCCGCTGGCAGGGAGGTGGGACGGTGACCCCCAGCAGCCGGGGCGGAGGTGGGCACCGGGGGCGATGCTGCCATGGCCAGGCTGGATTTTGCCAGTGGAGGGGCCGGGACCGAGGCTTCAGCAGCTGCCGCTGAATCCCCGTAGCCGGAGACAGATCGGGGGCCATGGGGAATTCGTGGCCCAGGATTAATTGGCAGGAAGCTCGTCGCCTTGGCCGGCAGCTGATTGCCGCAGACACCGCTGCATAATTCATGGGCGGTCGCAACTTCGGCCAAGGTGTGCGGGTCCTGCCCCACGTGGCTGGAGATGCTGTGCGGGGGGATTTGCTCCTTGAGCATCACGCCTCGTGGTGCGGGACACGATGAGGGGCCACCACGGGCTGTGCCAGGTCCACACGGAGCCGAGCCTCCTGCCTTTGCCCCGTGATTCGGGCACCAGGCGGTGGCACCAGCCCGAAGGACAGCAGAGACCCCGTTAGCGGAGCCACCCCCCCCCTCCTCGCTGGCTCCGTTCATTAGCGGTGTTTTCATTAGGAGAAGTGGTTTGGTTTCATTTAAGCCAAATTGCTGTGCTTGGGAGATGATAAATCCATCTGCTGGCAAATCGCTCTCCCGCCGCCGGCACGGATCCCGGCCCCGGGCTTTAATCGTGCCGCAGATGAATGAGCCTCCAGCAAAATGAATCTCCCTGCCCTGCCCGGGGGGGGGCTGAGCGGGCAGCCCCAGCACCACGGTGAGGGGCTCCAGCTTGGGCTGGGGGATGGAAATCCTCTGCTAAGGGGTTGCTGAGCCCCCGGGGTGGGTTTTGCTTGAAATCGGCTCGTTTGGAGACAGCCCGGCAGGATGGGAGCCGGGGGCAGGAGGGCTGCCTCGTTCTCCATGAGCTGCTGGGGGACAGGGGGCCTCACCTTCAACGTCTCTGAATTTTGGTCTCTCCAAACGTTTCTCCTCTGGTGTGGGCAGTGCCCATGGGCTGGGGCGCCATAGGTGTGCGGGGCTGTGCGCGCACCTCCCGGGCTCATCTCCGTCTGCCCCTCGATCCAGCCCCAGCCCCATTTTGGCAGGAGCTGCCCAGTTTCTGGACCTGCTGTGTCAGGAATCCCCAGCTCTGGCACGGCACTGGCACTGCTGCAGCTCGGTGTCTCGTCCACGCTGCTCCTGCTCCCTCATTTGGGGACACTGGGGCTGGGCTGGCTGTGGCGGTGTGGCCGCCTGCAGGCAGAGGGTGCTCGGGGGAGCAGAGGAGAGAGGACAGGGTGTTTCTGGCCAGGATACCCCATGCCACGTCCCCTCGGCCCCATTGCAAGATGGCAAGATGATGAGAGACTGGCAGGACCCGTCACCGAGCCTCCCTGGGGCAGAACAGGGCCTCTTGCTCCTGTCTCCCTTACCTGCCCCTTCCCATCCCCAAACCGTGCCCCCCAGACCCTGCAGGAGCCAGGGAGACCCTCAGCTGCTCTCGCCCGGTCTGCAGACACCCAAACCGCAGCGGGGTGAGACGAGAGGCGGCCCGCTCCCTAACGAGATCAGGCGATGAGAAGCTGCTCCTGGCCCCTTCGGATAATTGCTTCTTCCTAGATTGCGTTTTGAAAAATTGCATCTCTTACAGAAAGCCCCCAGAGCAATGATCCACCCAGCCCTCCGTCACCACGGGATTCCCCCTGGGGCCCTTGGTGGTGGTTTGCTGGCCCCCTCTGCGTGTCCCCTGGTGTCCCCAGGAGGTGTGTGGCTGGGCTGGCCGGCCCTTGATGGCTCTCAAGTTGCTCTGGGAGGAAATCCTGATGTGTTTTTAATGGTGTGATTTAGCAAAGGCTGGATGGGTCTTCCCAGAGGGGAGGGAGCATGGAGAGGGCCGGATTGTGCCGGACTCCCTGTGCCAGTTGTGCTCGGGTGTCCCTTTGTCCCCATGCTCCTGCCCTGCAGACCCTGGTGAGCAGCCGCCCATCCTGGTGTGCTCGGGGGGCACGCGGGTGGGCACAGCACCCCCAGCTCTGCGCACACCTGCGGGGACCTCAGAGGGACGAACGCTGGTGCTGGGTTTTGGGTCACACATGGGGCTCATGCAGCACATCAAGGGGTGCCGTGGCACGCTGTGGCTGACCCCGGTGTCCCTTGGGGACCTCTCATCCCTCTGCCAGATGCTGACACCAGCCCTCGGGCACCTCTTTGTCCCCCTGGAGACGGCGCCGCAGCGGCAGAGCCCAGCCCTGCACCACCAGTGCTGACCCGAGCACATTTCCCCGGCGCGTCTCCCCTCGGCGGTGCGAAGTGAGTCACTGCCAGGCTCCAGGAATCACTCATGTCATTTCCCCCTTTGCCGCAAAGTCATTAATGCGAGCGGAATAATTCGTTGCGTAACTCGGAGGCTGGGCGCGAGCGCTGCTCTGGGGGTGACGCCTGCCCGGCTCCCCCCTTTGCCCCCCGGGGTCAGGATGGGAGCGGACAGCGAGGTGCCACCGTCCCCCGGGACCATCCCGGCCCCGCTGGGGTCACGGTGTCACGGGCGCACGGTGCCGGCAGCGATGCTGGCAGCTCCCCGGGAGGTTTTCCCAAAAGGGCCGAGTCCTGCCCAGAGCCCGGCGGGGTGAGATGTTTGGCATTGCCTCGGCGCCTGCTCTTCCTCGTGTGGCTCCTGCAAGGGGCTCCGTGGGGTCAAGGAGTGTCCCCCCCCTTGGTTCTGGTGTGCGTGCTGCTGCTCCCCGGGGAGCCCTCACTGGAGATGCTCTCCCTGGTAGGGTCAGGTCCCCCCCTGCACAGGGAGCGGGGAGAAGGGCAGGGAAACTGTTCAGTCCCTAAAATGCCTCATAGAGGGTGCCCTCCGCCCCTCCCAGGGTGAATTTCCTTCTGTCCCGCGCCCAGCCAGGCATTAACCCATTAACCCGAGGATGCTGCGATGGGAGATGGGGACCCTGAGAGGGCTGGGCTGAGAGCAGGAGGATTTAGCGACGGGAGGGGACGTGGCTGGGGGCTGCGTGGGGGCCAGCGGTGTGGGACGGGCAGGAGGGAGGTGGCCGTGTCCCAGCAGTCCCCTGGGAGGGATGGGGCAGGGAGGGAGGCGATGGTGTCCAGTATTTAAAAGAAACCCATTGGAAACCCCACATCTCACTGGGGTCGGGGTGCCCAAGGTGCACGGGGACCCAGGGACCCCCCCAGCCCCGGGACGCCACGCGTCTCCCTCCCCGCTGTTTGTTTCCTCAGCCCGCCCTGCTGTAATTACAGCCCGCTGTCACTCGCCCGTAATACGTCTTCGCTTTTATCACTGCTTAATTAAATAACCGTGGGGAAGTGAGGGGCCGTTAACCCCTCGTTTGCTGGCACGAACAACCCCGGAGTGCTGGGGAGGTTGCTCGGGGCTGGCAGAGGGGGACAGGGAGGGCTGCTGGGGGGGGTGCAGCCGAACGAGGGTACCCCCGTGTCCGTGCTAGTGAAGAAGTGTTGGCATTTGTTGTCTGGGGTCAGCGGGGGTGTCTCAGCAGGGCAGCTGATCACAGTCCTTGGCGGGACGCTGGAGGATGCAGGGGGTGACAAAGGTGCAGGTGGGCCCGTGCTATGGGGTGGGAAAGGGTCCGCGGGCTGGGGAGCTGGCAGGCCTCTCCAGAATCCTGGGAGCCACCTCTGGCCGCAATTAGCTGCTGCTAACGAGACATTGGGCTTGGAAATGCTAAATCTGGGGATGGTGAGATTCTGGGGATGCTTTGTGGCAGGGTGCTGTGGGCTGGGGGTTCGGAGGTGAGCAGGGACAGGAGAGCAGGGGGCGACCTGCAGTTCTGGGGTGCCGGTGCCTCTCCTCCTCCTGGCGCAGGAGCTGAGCGCTGCCAAGCCCTCATCCCGGATTTGCAGCCCTGACTTTGTGGCTTTGCGCAGATCAAAGCCTGGGGGGCATCTCTCATCTCGGCTTACCTGGGCCCTGCCTGCCCCCCAGCCCGGCGTGCGGGGGGATTTGGAGGCAATCCTGGCAGCCGGAGGCTGCTGGCTAATTATAGCAGAGCCTCTCGCTCCGTGGGAACCACGGCAAATCGTCCCTCGAGCCCAGGCAGCGATGGTACAAATCTGCTGCTAATTAGACTCGAAAGTCCTCCCGTGAGCTCAGGCGCGGGATGGATATTTGATTATTAACATATTTATTTTGGAGCCTCTCGGCAGGTCTGGCACAAGGAGGCTGCGCTCTCCCCAGCATGCTCGCTCCTGTCAGGGGCACCTGGGGGCTCCTGGGGACGGGGTGGCTGCTCAGCCCCGTGTGCTTGTTTTTGGGGTGTCCCAGCAAGGTGCGTGCTGTGGGGACAGTGACGGTGCTGGAGCAGAGGGGTTTGCTCTGTCATCTTGGATCTGCTGTCTGGGGGACCCAAAGGGAGCCCCCATTTTTTAGGGGGGGTGTCCGGCTGTGCGTCTGCTCCCTCCTGGTGCTGATCCATCGCTCACCTGGCTGTGGGGCTGGGAGCTCCTGACCCTTGTGCCGAGGTTGGACACCAGGAAAGTGTTTTTCTCACCAGGGCTGGAGGGAGCTGAGCACCACGGCCCAACACCAACCGCCTGCCACGGCACCCCCGGGAGAGCCTCCCTCCCTGCGGCAGAGGCAGGCAAACAGAGACCGTAGCACCGCTTCTGAAACAACCCAAAATAGCTTTCCTGTCCCCAAAACGTCAGTTTAACACGCCATACGCTGGGGCTCCCCCCGGGGCTTGCAGCAGGCTGAGCGCATGCCCTGGAGGTGCCCTGTGGCCGGGGGGGGGCGGGGGGGGGGGGGGTGAGCCTGCCCTTGGGGCAGGAGCGGGCAGGGGGCGAGGGTTGGCATGGGGGGCATCAGTCCCAAGCATTTGGGGTTGGGGCTGGAGAAAGCCACCCCTGGATCCCCCCCAGGCAGGTTGTCACCCATCGGGGGTGCCAGGCCAGCTGGGGGGCTGCTGGTATGGGGACATCCGGGGGGAAAAGCCATCTCCAGCATCCCTCCCTGCAGCATCTCCCCCGCGGGCAGGGTCAGCGATGGGAACGGGGAGCGGGCCCCTTGTTGCAGCACTGGCGTTATTCATAGCAGCAAACACTCTCTGTGCCTTCAAGCTGAGTCTGTTCTGGGGGAGATCCCTGCCTTTTGAATAATATTTCCCCTCCCTGGGATCCCTGGGGCACCTTATCTCACTCTCCCAGCTGTGCAGCCGCTGTGTGCCAGAGTTCCCGGTGCTCGCAGCCTGGCTCCGGCTGCACCGAGGGGTCCACGCTGCCAGCCCACGGACACCCCCAGGACCCACGTGCCTGGGAGGTGAGGTGACATCCCTGGCACCTCTGTCCCCGCTGTCCCCACCTCCCGTCACCCCGCCGAGCTGGCGCTGATTGCACGGAAATGAGCCCGGTGCCGTCTCTCGGTTATCGGAGCACAGCCTGTGCGTAATTGCACGGGGCTTGTCAATTTGTGTCTGGCAGGTTTGGGGACGGGGGGGCTGTAACAAGGTGCTGCTCCCATCCCTGGGGCCAAGCTGAGGACGGGGAATCTTGGCCAGGCTCTGGGGGCATGGGAAAGTGTGGGGTGCTGTGCTGGGGATGGGAACCCTGCTGACCCCCCGTGGGGTGCCGTGGGCATGCAGCTGGGTTGGTTTGCATCCAAGGGGCAAAAAGCTGCTGGCCCCACTGCTGCTGTTTTGGGATTAGGAGATGCTGTGTCTGTGCTCTTTGAGGGTCTCAGGGTGGTCTCGGGGTGCACCCGTGGCTGGGATGAAGGAGCCAGCCTGCCCCGTCCCCCCCCTCCCCAGGTGCGATGCATTATTCACACCCCGCAGGCAGGGGTGCCGCAGCCCGCCCGTGTGCTGCGGAGCACAGAGAGCTTTTCTGTGTAAATCCTTGAAATATTTAGCAGAACTGACTTAAAAATACAGCCTGGGAGGAGTCTTGGTATAACTTGGGGGCTGGGACGGGAGCAGCTCGGCTCCCGTGGACCGGTGATGGGTGTGATGGATGCCCCGGCGTGGTGCTCGGGGGGCTTTGGCTGGAGATGCTGGTGGAGCTGGTGTCTGTCTGTCATCTTTGGGTCTTTCTGGACACGTCCCTCTCCCCAGCCCCCTGCCACCAGTGCCAGGCTGCTGCCCCACCTCCCGCTGCGTGCCAGCCACGGGCAGGATGGCAGTCGGGGCTGGCAGCCTCGGGGCCGGGCTCCTTCCCTGGCAGCGCCTCCCCGAGCAGCCGGATCGCGCCACATGCATTTTTTAACAAGCTCCACCAGCTGGGAACGAGCCGAGCTGTCACGGCAGGTCGCTGATCAAAGCCAGACGTGCAGTGGCAGCCCGCGGGAGGGTGGCCCTGCATGCCACCCCTCTCCATCAGCACTTACCCTGGCAAAGCGTCTCAGGATCCAGCAGCATCGCGGGCTGCACGTGTGCTGCCCCTGCACCCTGGGCACAGCGGGATGTCTGCCCCGCTCCGTGCCGTGCTCAGCTTCCTCCTGTCCCCGCTGCATCCCCAGACCAGGGGACAGGGCCACCAAAGGGCCCCTGCAGCTTGTGGTGCACCTGCTGAACCCCCGGGCTGTGACAGCGCATCCCATGTCAGATGCGCTGCAAATCCTGCCTGCTAATAGCTATGCAAATTACCTCATTAGCTGCCTTATTTATTTCCTCCGGCATCGTGTTTTCGGCACTTCCCTGCATCCCGGAGGCTGCAGATCCCCGGGGCTGGGAGGAGGAAGGAGGCAGTGTGACCAGGGCTGGAGGGACACCCCGACATGGTGCTGTTGGGGACCAGGGGCTGGAGTCATGCCCCTCCTCATCCCTTTTGCCCCAGTTCTGGGGTTCTCGAGCCCCCTCCAGTCTGGGGTGCTTGTGGCCCTCCGTCCTCCCCCAGAAAGGTGATGCTGGATTTAGACCCCTGAGCACCAGCTCTCAGCGCCGGGGTAGGAATATCTATCCCATATGTGTCCCAGTGTGTCTGTGTCCGTGCTGGGTGGCTCTCTGCCACCTGAGAGCATTTTCCAGGGGTGTTCAGATGCCCATGGCACTGTGACAGTGGGATGGGCATTGCCTGGGCACGAGGACCCCGTACAAGTGCCAGCCCTGCATACCTTGCCCCAGCCACCCCACGGGCTTGTCTGCGCCGTGCCGAGCCACCTGCCAGCGCTGTGCCTGCTCCCCCTGCTGCTGTTTACCTTTGATTTCCCCTCTCTCTTCGCGGCTGTGCCGATGAATATTTCATGGCAGGGAAGCAGCACAAATTCCCCCGGCTGCTCCCTGCCCCCAGCGCTCTCCTGGCAGCCCCACGGCCGTGGCCTGGGGAGGCTGTGGCTGCGAGAAGGTTTGGGGGACCAGGGCAGGGAGGAGGGTGAGGACTGTGGTGCGTGTCCCCTCCCCGACAGAGCTGTCACTGTCCCTGCACGGGACTGCCAGCACCGTAGTGGCCACGCACACACGGCTTTCGCCCTCCTCGTGCATCCTTGCACCGCCTTGTTAGGTGGACACACTTGCCTGCCTGCTCTGACACATCTGTACACGTCCCCCGCTGTCCCCCGTGTGCCACCAGCCAGCAGAACGAGCCATGTCCCCAGCTCACCTCCCCGTGGCCGTGCCGCTGGTTCTGCGCTGTGCGGGGGCTCCTCTTAGCGTCAGGCAGCAGCAGCAACACGGAGCCACCGCACGGCCTTGTCACCCCTCGGGCTTTGTCACCCCTCGGGGCTTGTCACCACGCAGGTGGCACAGGGAGGGGACAGTCCCTGGGCTCAGCCCGGGGGGTCCCTGCGAGCTTCTGCCTGCTGTCATTGCACGAGCCACCCCGGGAGAGCCGAGGGCTGAACCGGAGGGGTGATGCTCCTTTGGGAACCCCTCTCCAGTTCCAGACTGGTTTAGCACCCAAGGGTGCTGGTGGGGCAGCCAGGGCTGGGGGGTGACATCGGTGCTGGGCTCTTCTCCCCAGCCGTGTCCCCAAGGCCACCGTGGGGTGCTCTGCGCATGCAGTTTTGGGGCACCTATCCCCCATGGACATCAGGGCGCGCAGGATGGCGCTGGCATCTCCCACCTGCCGTGGACCTGCTCCCGAGGAGCAGGGCGGTGGGTTTGGGATTTATCTGCCAACTTTGCTGCTGTCGTGTCCTGTGGGCTCTGGCACCCTCCTGTGGCTGTTTGCCACCTCTCCGGTGTCCCACGGGTTTTTTGCGTGCTGGGCACCACAGGCGAGGACGAGGGTCTGGGCACCCTGACCTGTCCCCGTGGGGTGGCAGGAGGGGACTGGGCACTGTGGCAGCCCCAGTTTCTGAGCTTTTGGCTGACAGGGATAGGATGCCTCTTCTTTTGGGGAGCAAGGGGTGAGGTTACCCCATACCAGCCCCTGGGGGGGGCTCCTGCCCTGTCCCTTGGGGCTCCTGGCTGGGACAACTGCGGGGACCGGGCACTCTGGCTGTGCCTGGCCGGATCGTGCCTGCACAGCCTTTCCATCTCCAAGGGAGCAGAATCTATAATTTCCATCAAGTCCCTTTTTCTTCGCTTCCTCCCCCATTAATAAGAGATGAAGCTCATGAGATAATAGAGCCTGGATGGATGCGGAGCTGCGATCCTGCTGGCGCGGGGTGTGGAAGCGATGCGGAGCAGGAACCGCAGCTGGGAAAATGGGACTCAGGGAAGGGACGTGCTTGCCAGTAGGCACGGAGCATCTCGGGCTGGCTCTGGGAGCCGGGAAATCCCACCGCTGCCACGCGCCAGACTCTCTCCTGGCTCTGACATACCGTGCAGACTAGCAGCTCACTGCCAGGCTGAGCTTTGGAGCGAGCAGCTCTGAGTCCGGGCAGTGTGGGAGCCTGAATCCTCTTCCTCTCATCCTTGTACCTCTTCTCCTTCCCTGTGTGGAGCCTGCTGGAGGTACCTGGAGATGCAGGGTGCTCGCCGTGCTGGATGCCTGGGGATGTAGGATGCTCGCTGCGCCGGACGGATGATGCTCAGGGATGCAGGATGCTCACAGCGCTGTGTGGTCGATGCCCAGGGATGCAGGACGGTCTCCGTGTCGGCTCCCCTCCGGAAGGAGCATCCTTCGCAGCTCTTGGAGAGAGGCGGCCCCGGGATGCAGCAGTGCCTCATTGGCCAGCGGGACCTGTGGAGCCTGCGGGTTGCCATACCAACCTGCCTCGGCTCCCGGGGCGTGAAGTGCCGGGTCGAGCTGGTGCCAAGGGGCGGACCACGAGCCGGGGGCAAGCTGGGGCTCTGCCAGCCGGGAGGTGCCCGCCTGCTTCTCCCAGAGGCTCCCCAGCCCCGAGCATCCCCCGGCCGCTGCTCCCCACCTCTCCCTGCACCTTTTTTGCAGAGGGGGCAGCGGGCCGGCAAGGCTCTGGGGGTCTCAGCCTGGCACCCCACTGACTGCCCTGCAGCCGGCGGTGAGATTTGGTGCACCTCAACCCGGGGAGAGCCATCCCCGGGGGCACCTCGGCTGGCAGCCCGGCCTCCCGGGACCATCCCGGCACAAAACTTCCCGGCTGCCTGCCTGCCACCCGGGAGCAGGGCCTGGAGGCTGCCGCGCTGCCGCTGCCCTCCCTGCAGGGCTGCTGCACCCGCCGCTGATGCCCACGGGCTCGCTGCGGGCGAGGAAGGCTCTGTCCTGCCCCGGGCATCGCCGGGTGCTTGGAGGAGCCGGGGGCTGTTTGGTGGCTGGGTTCGGGGGGGTGGCGGCCGGGTCCCTCCCCAGCGCTGCGAGCTGGAGCCATGAGCCACTGCCAGCAGCGCTGCAAGAGGCAGCTGGGCCGGGTGATCCGCTCCTTCTACCAGTTCGTCACCGGGACCCTCTCCCAAGGTAGGTGCCGCCCTGGGGGCAGGGGGCTCCGTGCTGCGGGAGGGGGGCTCTGTGGGGCCGTGTCTGCGGGGTCATTTGGGGAGGGGGGCGTTTGGGTGCTGAGAGATTCAGCCCCAGGAAGGGGGGGTCGCAGCGTGCTCCATGGGGGGCAAGGCGAAAGATGCTTGTAGGGGTAATGAGAGCCCCCAGAGGTGTCCTGAGGACTTGGGGTGCCAGGAATATTTTAGCTGGGGAGGGGACCGCTGTGCACATCCATTGCAGCTGGCGTGCCCCTCCCTGATGCCCCAGGCGTTCTCTGCACCCTCCGGGCTGCAGGAGGAGCCCTGGGTGTGCCCAGGGCTGGGGCAGGGACACAGCCTGGGTGCCCTGGTCCTGCCCCTCCGCCCTGGGATGCCACCTGGCCTTGGGGACAGTGCTGTGTGCCCCTCAGTTGGATGGCACAGCCATGGCAGGACCTGCAGCCCTCCCTGAGCCTCCTCTGCAGCCCAGCCAGCCGGCCAAGCCCCCCTTCCCTCCCCGTGTCTGGTCAGGGCAAGGGGCCACCTCCTAACTGCTGTGGGCACGGCTCGGGGAGGTCATGGTGTGCCTGTGTGTGCTGGGACCCTGGGGACAGCGGCAGTCCCTGCTTCGGGGCAAAGCCCTGAGCTGCTCTTGGGGTGCAAGCGGAGCAGGAGCCGCCCTCATGCCCAGGATGCCCAGGAGCTGGGAGCACAGGGAAGGCCTTGCTGGGCCAACGTGGCCACGTCACTCCTTGGAACAGGGCTGGCACTCGCACCGCCTTCTCCAGGATCCAGTCTGCCCACAGAAATCCTGCCGGGCTCCGTCCCCTCCTCATCAGCGTGTCTCCTGGCCCCTGGGGCACAGGGAAGGCGGGGCACCTGTGGTGCAGCTCTGGGGCCGGTGACAAGGCTGTGGGGACACTGGAGTGCCATCTCCCACCTGAGCCATGCCAAGGTGCCATGCCACCCACTGCCCACATGTC
This sequence comes from Oxyura jamaicensis, assembly GCF_011077185.1. Lineage (NCBI taxonomy): Eukaryota > Metazoa > Chordata > Aves > Anseriformes > Anatidae > Oxyura > Oxyura jamaicensis. The sequence continues at coordinate 22,157,361 of NC_048898.1, forward strand.
CCATAGCAGCGCTGGGACTGTCCCCATGTCCATCGGGCACCATCCTGCTCGTCCTGAGCAGAGGATGAGTCAGCTGAGCGCGGGTGCGAGGGCAGAGCTGTGGGTGACGGGAGGACCTCGGGGTGCTCCAGTCCCCCAACATGCAGGGATGTCCCCCAGGTCCTCGTCCTGCTGCTCTGGGCTTCCCTACGCATCCCAGCTGGGCCCTATGGGGCTGATCCACAGCAGGTGTCCCCCACGTGCAATGCTGAGCAGCCCCAAGGGCTTGTCCCCATGATGTCCCCGTGGCCATGCCAGGCTGGGACAGGCACAGAGGACAGGGCTGGCAGCAGGGCATGGGTTGCCACTGCTCGCCCTCTTCTTGGGGTCCTCTTGTACTGGGGAAAAGCCGGAGGGGGTGGAAATCCCAAGCTGGGCAGGTCTGTGCCACCCCAAGGCTTGGAGTTTGGGGCTGGGATGTAGGGTTTGCACAGCATCTCCTCCACCCCAGCCAGTGCTCCGGTCCACATGGTGAGGGGGTGCTGTCCCCCTCCAAACTCTGCGCCCCCCATCTGCCCTTTTTTGGGGGGATGAGCCCTTCTGCCCTCCCTACGCAGGCTAAAGAGATGTCAGAGCTCACCGGGGAGGGCACCAGGTGCCCGGCCGCAGGGACCTGGGGGGGGGGCATGCCCCCCAGCCGGGCACCCTGGGGAGCAAGGCAAGGGCAGGTCACCGATGGGGGGGAAAGAGAAATGACTCAATCAATTAACCAGATTAAAACTGTGACTTCACCTCCCCGAAATAGCATTTCGCCAATATTTTAATGTGCTTATTAATAATCTGCTCGCGCTCTGATTAGCAGCGAGGTAATAAGGGATCGGCTGCAACCTAAATTTAACTCTCCCTAATGGATGATGGCCCCGAGAACCAAAAAAATAAGAGAGGCTCCTATCCATCAGGCTGCCCCCCAGGGGGCTCGGCAGCACCTGAGGGAGCTGGGCAGATGTCACCCAGCTCTGCTGGGGACGTGACCCGGCTGGTCCCATGGCACGTCCCGGGGGACAGCCAAACCCCACTGCGCCCCAGCACCCTGTGGCACTGGGCTAGGGGCACCCGTCCTGTGGTCAGGGCGTGTGATTTTCCCCTAAGAGATGGTTTCCTTGGAACAGGGGTGAAAACCCTGCTCCCTCCCCACCTGCTCCCCCTCTCCAGCAGCATCCCGTGCCCAGCTGCAGGAGGATGGGGACGGGGACCAGCTCTGGGTTTTGTCCCACGTGCGCCCCTGGCACACGGTGTGAACAGAGCTGCTTTGGGGCAAGAAACCCTGCTGCTGGCACTGCTCTTTATACACAGCGGGTGGCTGGCGGGGGGGGTAATTTTAGCTGGGTGGCAGGGCCGGGCTTCTGGCAGTGCTGGAGCATCAGGGTGGGGGTGGCTGGGGGGGGGGGAATGGCTTCCCGGCTGTTATTGTCACAGCCCAAAGTGGGACGGGTGGCACGGACACGTGGGAATGTGTCATGGGCACGCGCTGGGGGTACTGAAATGCGGGGAGAGTGGTTTGGGGACTGGAGGTGTCTCAGGCACGTGTGCAGGTTGTCCTCTGGGGTTTGGGGCTCGTGAACATTGGACTGTGGCACTGCCTGTTGTCCCCTGGCATTGCAGGGCAGGAGCCAGGCAGGTGGGTCTGGCTCCAAGCCGAGAAAAGATGAGGCTGATCCCAAATGCAGGGGGTCAGGGGATGAGCTGCTCGCGCCTCTCTGCCAGACCCAGCTCTCCAGGCAGGCAAGGCCGATGCGGAGATGCCTTCCTTCGAGGCACGGTGTCTGCAGCAAGGACGGGCACGCGTGTCCCGGCGGACATCCCGGCACTGGCTGCTGCTGGGCTGCAGCATCATCCCCCGGGGGATCCCAGTTTCCAGGACTCCCAGCTCCACCAGTGGGGTGACATCGAGGAGCTGAGCCCTTCCTCAGCCAGGGATCTTCCTGCTGGGGTCACCGGGAGCTGGCAAACTCGGAGCAGCCTTCGTGCCACGGCGATGGCCACACGTGTAGCGAGCCCTGCCCGTGCTCGGCCCCCCTCAGCCCCCTGCTTCGCTGCTCTGCCTGATGGTGCCAGGCTCCCCCCGGGGCCGGCAGGGTTATTTTTAACTGTTTGCCATGTGCTGCCTGAGCACAATTAAGGTAATTGGTTTGGGAGCCTGGCTCTCACACGCCGCCCCCAATTACCTGCCTGCGTGCCCGCCTCCCTGCCCGCCGTGGCCGGCTCCCGTGGCGGGGGCTGCCGGGGCAGGGCTGCCCCAGATAGCGTGGTGGGGCTGGGGGTGCTGAGCGGCTGCTGGGGATGGAGCCATGGAGAGGACATCCCTGCACAACGACAGCCTGCTCTATGCCTCCCTGATCGCCATCCTCCTGCTCATCTCTTATTGGTTCACCACCCGCTGCTTCAAAATCATCAGCGGCATCGAAGGTACAGGGTTGGGGACGTGGGGGCCATCCCGTCCCCTCCACAAGCCAGGTGGTGGGGTGACTTGGGTACTTGGTGCGGAAGAGGGAGATCAGGGACCTCTCCCTGGGGCACCTCGTTGTGCTCCCGAGGCACTTGATGACCTCCTGTCCTGGTCCTGCTGCATGAGAGCAGCCGGTGCCTGCTGCGGGGACATCCGGGTGCCTCCACCCCGAGCACTGGGATGGGGATGCAGGCAGCACCCCGGTGGTTCCCGTTCCACCTCGGAGCAAATCGGTGATGCTGGGGGCCCCAGCTTGTGTTTTAGGGCTCTTGGTCCCTCTGGGCATGACCTACATCTCGGCTCCTCACCTGCTGTGTTGGGCTGTGGGCTGGTGCAGGGGTCCCCCATTTGCTGGTGAAGCCCCGCTGCAGTGGGATGTCCACGCTGGGTGCGTGGCAGGGTGACACCCCAAGGCAAGCAGCGGGGTGTGACATGAGAGGTGGCCCTTGTGCTGTGTGTCCAGGGCTGTGCAGAGCTTTTCCTGCCCGGGGCACGCATTTATCCATCCACCCGTGTGACCTCTGCCGGCACGGATCTGCCAGGGCCTCCGGGCTCTTCCCGTGGCGTAGCCGAGTGCTGGGAGTGATGCTCCTGGGGGGGCTGGGGGGCACAGCCCTGCCCCACTTCTGCCAGGGTGTGCGGGTTTTGGCTGCCCATTCGAGCATCCCTTGCAGGTGGTGGTGGGTCTGGCTCCATGGGTTTGTCCCATGTGTCCCCTCCGTCCTCAGGGCAGCTCCAGCTGGGGGACAATTCCCTTGCAGAGGAGCTGACCCTCTTTGCTGGGACAAGTCCTGGCTGGAGGGGCTCCTCTGGGGGTGTTTGGGCTGTTTCTGGCCAAAATTAGGTTGCTTAAATAGTCTCGTAGCACATGGGACAGCCGCCTGTCGTGGGAGCAGCCAGAGGCTTGGGGAGAGGATCGGATGGATGCAGGCAGGGCTCAGCAACAGAAGTGGCTTTAAAAAAATGCAGTTTGCTTCAGGGAGAAACTTCCTTCGAGTGTGCAACAGGCCAGTGCCACCCTGTCCCCAAAGGAGTCACTCTGGGTGGTGGTGAAGCTGGGAGCTGCTGGCAAAATCCAGCCTCGGTGCCTGGGAACTCGCCGCTTTCCAAGAACAGGAGCTGTCAGCCCTGCAAACTTCCAGCCTGAGGGATGCTTCCCCGGGGAGGGCTTTCGCTGCTCTCCCCAAGCCACTCGGGATGCGTCGCTGGCATCTTCTGCTGGCAGCAGAAGCCCCGGGGCTGGAGGAGACGCCGAGCCCGGTGGCACGGAGCCACTAGGTGGCCCTGCCAGGCTGCCACCTCCGTGCCAGGGGACAAACCTGGTTATGGGGTCTGGGGGGAGGTTGGTGCAGGGTCACCCTGCTGGGAGCTGCCAGCATCAAGCACCTCTGCTGTCCCCTTTGCCCAGCGGGTACCTCCTGTGTCCTGGAGTGATGTTTCGTCCCCTGGTGACTTGTTTGCCCCGTGGTCCCATCGGCAGGAGGTGGAAGGACCCTATAGCTGGGCAGGGGGCTGCCCTATAGCCTGGGCATGGCCACCCCACCCCGACCTGGCCCCGCAGCACAGCAGGCTCCTGGCAGACAGCCTCGCTCCCCACTTTCCTCACCAGTGCCGGGGCTGCTCTTGCTTCGTCCCCGCACGTGGGACCGGGCCACCCTTGGAGCAAGGGCTGGGATGCTGTAAAAAATGCATGGGAGCTAAATATAGCCCTGCTGGCTGCCTGCTGGAGGCACTTGGACGCCCGGCTCCTCCGCCCGCCGCTGCGTGACCTTGGCCGGGTCCCTCGGGCTCCTCGTGCCCCGGTCTCCATCCTGCCACCGGGGTCGGGAGGACGTGGGGGCAGCCCCTGCCTCCCCCCCCCTGCTGCCTGTTGCTGGGCCTGGATGCTCCAGGGGGCAGATGAAGAGGTTTGGGGGGCAGCCCCCCCCCACCCCGTGCTTTTTGGGTGCTGGTCCTGCTGCTCAGCACCTGGCCAGCCCCATGCCACCGGTGCCATCCAGACGGGACACCAGACTGTCCCCAGATGAGGGTTGTGGGGACCTGGCCCCTTGGGGTGCTGGCCAGGTTGGTCCCCATGGGGCATGGGGGGGCACAGAGGACAAGCCTGAGTCATCCCCATCCTGGATGTTTACCCGTCCTGTCCCCACCGTGTGTCCCCCCCCCGGGAACCGAATGCCTTTTAATATCTGCGGCCCGTTTCCTTAGCAACTGCATTAAGCAAATCGATGGCGGTGGTGTCATTGGGATGGGAGGGCATGCCTCCTGCCCCCCCAGCCCGCCACCCCCCACCCCCCCCCGCTTGGCCTCTCTCCGCTCTCACGCGCAGGCACGGCCCTGCTGTGCCCGGGCTGTTGGCTCTCAGCTCCTGGAGCCACCCGTGACAGAACCCCTGCTCACCCCCAGACGTCCCCCAAAAAGAGGGGTGACAGCCACCACCCCCCTGGGTCCCCAGGGATGTGTGGGCTGGTGGCTGCTGCGTCGGGGTGAGGGGGCTCCAGGACGGGCGGTGGGGAGCGGGGACGGGGGCGCGGGGCCATGAGACGCCCCCACCATGAACCTGGAAGGCCTCGAGATGATCGCGGTGCTGGTGGTCTTGGTCCTCTTCGTCAAGGTGCTGGAGCAGTTCGGCCTCTTTGAGCCTGTGTCCTTGGAAGGTAACCGGGGCGGGGGGTGCTGGCCCCTCCTGGGGACACGGGGGGACATCAGAGGGGTGCCCGTCCCCCCCGGGGACCTGTCTGTGTGGGGAACCCCAGAGCTGCCCACAAGGATGCTCTTGGGATGGCCGCGGAGTGCTGGGACGCGGTGTCTGCAATCTGTAGGGGTGAGCAGGGGGGTCCCAGCGTGGGTGTGGGGTGTCCTGCCTGCCCCGTGCAGGGTCCCGGTGTATGGGGACGTGGGGAGGGGCAGGACGTGGTGTGGCACAGGGCCGGTGGGGTGTCTGCTGAGTTTGGTGGGGTGCTGGGGCAGGGATGGCCGTGCCCAGGGGTGATCCAGACCCTGGTTTCTCCCCATTCCTCTGCTTTCCCCCCCCCCCCTGCAGCCACCCAAAGCTTTGTCCTGGAACTGGTGGTGGTGGTCGAGGCTGCTCGGCAGCACGCTGGCTCCAAGCTGCTTTGGGGAGGGGGAGGCAGGGAGGAACCCCCCTGGTCCCAGCCCTGCCGGGAGGCACAGGATGAGGCAGGAGCCAGTCCTGGACCCATGTGGCTGAGCGCTGCTCCTCCGTCCCCTGGGGATGCTCCACGTCCCCCCCCAAGCAACTCTGCCTGTCCGAGGCAGGGAAGGGGTCCTGCGTCCTGCAGGGGGGGACCGGGAGGGATGGTGGCACACCCCTGAAGCCCTCAGTCCCCCCTCAGCCCCAGCAGGATGTGGTGTCACCGTGTGGCGTGGGGACAGCGGGGGCACAGGGATTTGCCCAGCTGTAAGGACAGGAGGGGGACCCAGGTGCCCCGTGTTGGCAGCAATTGCTCCATCGCCAAGCAGGTGAAGGCAGGGGCGAGGCAGATGGAGAGGCAGAAATTCGGGGCAGGGCTGGGATTTCTGACACTGAGCTGGGTTGTGGTGCTGTGCCTTGTGGCAGGAGCTGGGTCACCCTTTGGGCTCGGGAGGTGGCAGGTAGGACGCTTTGCTCCCCAGGGATCGTCCCAGGGGGTGTTTGGGGTGGGGAAATGCTGCGTCCCCTGCCTGGCTGTTGTTTACCAGCCGTGCTGGGCTGGCAGCGACAGCTCAGGGACCGCAAAGAGCCTGAAACCCTACACTAATGGCTCGGGGCCGCTAATGGATGTGGGGCCCTGACATCCGCTCGGGGCCATCGACACCGCCTGTGGCTCTGCCTCCCCTCCTGGGGGTGCTGGGGTCGTGGCTGAGCCCCCCCCCGCCCCATCCCTGTGGCTGCATCCGCGCCCAGGTGGTGCTGGTGCTGTCCCGGGGCCGTGGTGGTGGGCTGGGGATGGAGCTCTGGAGGAGACCTACAAAAAAAAAAAAAAAAAAAAGAGCCTCAGGGGGAGCATCTCGCAGCGAGAGCCTGTTCCTGATGCTGGGGGACCACGGAGAGCAGTGGGATGAGGCTGGGGGGTCTCCAGCCTCGGTGGGCTCCCAGAATCATCAGGATGAGGCCCTGAGCAACCCGTTCTCAGCTGCACGTCCTCCTTGGAGTCGCGTCCAGTGCCTGCTGGAAGCTGCCACCCCCATCTCCCATGGGTGCGCTGCGCTCCAGGAGGTCAGGGCGGTGGATGCCGGCCCCGGCGCTGTTTATCAGCCGGTTTATCACCGCCAGGCCTCCTCTCAGCCCTGTGCCACCAGCCTGGCCCTGTGCTCTGCTCCCAGCCCCTGCCAAAAGCCCGCTCTGGCCGAACGCTTGGGAGGGGCAGGCGAAGAAAAGCGCTATTGATTTTGGCTCCCGAAGCGCGATATCAATAATTCAGCGAGGAGCAATTGGACCTGGCTGGGAGGAGGGGTGGGCAGGCAGATAAAAAGCTGGGAGAGCTGCCCGTGTAAGCGAGCCTCGGGTGAGTGCTGGATGAAGCTGCAGGCCGTAAGCGGCAGGATGACAAGTGCCTTGGCCCCAAGGTGGGCAGGAGGGGGTCGTCTTGGAGAGCCCCCGGCATGCGGTGTGTTGGTCGCTGCCCTCCCCAGGGTGCTGCTGGCTGGGTGCTGCTGAGGATGTGGGGCTGGGGAGGAAGCGGAGCCCCTCCAGAGCATCCTCCTGGTGCCTAACTCGGTAAGCATCCCTCTGGGGAGGGAGAAAGCAGAGGATGGGGGCCATGCACCAGGTCTGCTTCCAGGCTGTGAGGTCTCAACCATCCCCACGGTGCTGGAGAACGCCAAGCCCTGCACCCAGCCCTGCTTTCCTCCTGCTTTCCAGGAACGCCTTTGGCAGGAGCGCAGTGCCCTGGCTGTGGGAAGGACCAGCTCTTTGGGGCATGATGCCAGGGGTCTCCGGGGGTCAGGGTGTCATCGATCCTGGCAGGTTGGACAGTCCTGGGGAGGTCAGTGAGAGCTGGCTGCAGCTGTGGAGATCTTGGAGCACCAAATCCCAGCCTGGCGTGGCTCCAGATGCTCCAGGTTGAAGTCTGGGGGTCCCTGGGTTGGGATACACCAGGGATTTCCCCGTGCACAGCTGCTTTAGCCTTTGCCTCCCCTTTCCCAGGGGCTTTCAGCTGGTCTGGGCAGGGACTGGCGGCTGAATCAGGAGAGAGCTGCTCACAGACAGGGATGGAAAGGGGCAGCGACCTATGGACCTATGGAAGCTGGGGCTGGGGTGTGTGCCCTCATTTCAGGACCTGGATCCATATCCTGAACCCCTCACCTGTAACCCCTACAGCTGGGGCTGGACCGGGGCACTTCTCCAGCACTGAGTGTCCCCGAGGACCGCGGTGCCTGCGGCGTGCACCGGTGTCACGTCCCGCTCAGCCCAGCCAGACGTAATTAGCTTGTTGAATCTCTTCTCCCTCCGGCCTCGCGTTAATCACTTTTCACACTGCTTCCCTCCCGATTCCCTCCGGCCGGGCTCTCGCTGTGTGTCTGATGTGCCCGGTGAGGGGAGCGAGGGGACACGGCTGGAAACTGGGGGCAGGCTGTGATGGAGGGGCACGGAGGTCCCTCAGCCACGAGGAGGTGAGAAAATTGCAGGCTAGAGATAAAATGGGAAATTCAGAGTACAGGAGGGTGTTGGGGCAGGTTTGGTGGTGAGGGATGGGGCACAGTACCATCCCAGTATGGGGAGTGGGGAGCTCAGGGGGGTCCCTGTGCACAGCTCAGCTCTGGGGTCTCTGCCACCACGCACTGTTTTTGGGGTGGCAGGAAGGGGCAGCCTGACATGCAATCCGTGCATGCACTGGCACCCATTCTGCAGCCCCACAGCACGGCTTTTAGGGCTGGGGGTGCGGAGATGACCAACATCTGCAGGATCTGGGCTCGGAGCTGGCCCCTAAGTCCCTTGGGCCCATGCATGGGCTCTCCCCTCCCCTGGGTGCCCCAAGGGACCCCAGAGGGTGCCAGGGTGGGAGGAGGGAGGGCCAAGGCAGCTCTCCCCTCCCCTGCCCTGCCCTCCCCTGCCCTGCCCTCTCCTGCTCACCGGGTCTGCTGCTGCCAGACCAGCTGGGGCTGCACTGCGGGGGGATGTCAGTTAATGGGGCACCCTGGGACCCTCAGGGGCTGCAAACGGTGGGCATCATCCTGCTGCTCTGCTCCAGCCTCAAGCTGCTCCACGCCTTGGGCATCATCGACCTGACCGGGGGAGGTGGGACGAAAATGGGGATGGGGGCGCAAAGGGGACGGGGACGTTGTGGTGGAGTTGCTCCTCACCTCCTGTCCCAGGACAGCATGTCCACAGGAGCTGCGAGGTGCTCAGGGGAGGCTCAGTGTGCTTTGGGGCATTTTGGGGGGCACTAGGGTGTGGGAGGGAGCCTAGGGTGTCTGGGAGCATTGGGGTGTGTTTGGAAGCATTGTGGTGCTTGGGTGTGGGGGCCATCGGGGTGTCGGGGTAACAGGGATGCTGGGGTGGGGGTATTGAGATATAGGGGTATTGAGATGTGGGGTTTTGGGGTGCAGGATGCCAGGGAGCAGGGTATCTGGGAGCATGAGGCTGGGGGACAGCATTGGGGTGCAGTGATGTGTGGGGGTCGGAGGCTATCAGGAGTGTTGGGGTCTGGGGGTGCTTTGTCAGATGGTGGGGAAAAGTGCTGGGGGTGACGGGCTGGGAGAGGTGTAGGAGCTGGGACAGGGTGGGATGGATGTGGGGCACAGCACCATGTGGGGAAAGCTCCCCACTGCTGCAGGGCTGGTGCCTTTTGGGGGAGCGTGGCTGAAAGAGCCCCCGGCCCCTTCATCCTGCTCAAGGGGCAATGGGCTGCAGCAGGTGCTGCGCTCCCTGCTCTGGGAAGTGGGTGCTGAGGGCAGGGCTGGATCTGGCCAGCACAAGGACCCCAAAATATATCAGGGTGAGGGATGCAGGACCTGTTGCTTGTGCCTGGAGAGGGCGGGAGTGCGGAGAGCCGCGTGGTGCTTGGGCTTGTCTCGTCTCCTCTGGCTGCCTTGCTGCTCTGTGCCACTGACAGCCCTGTCTCGGATGAAGACAGATGCTGGCGGACTTTTCACGGGTGTGATCTGGGGTTCGTGAGTCTCCCACTGCCCCATCCCAGCCGGTGCTGAGGATGCTGCGAGGGGAAGGGGCTGCGGATTGCCTCCCCTCCGTGCTGGGGGATCTCAGGGTGGGAGATGGGACAGAGGATGTGTGGATAGGGGGGATAGGGCAGGATGGATAGGGCAGGACATCTCCCTGCACAGGGGTTTTGTAGGGCTCCGCTGTTCTTTGGCACCTGTATCCCAGCCTGGCTGTCCCATGGATGCTGGGTGCCCACCCCCAGGCCGGGGACTGTTCCCCAGGCAATGTCAGCCCTGGTTTCACTCCTAATGGATGACCGTCTGCTGCCTCCTGGCCCCCGTGGCCACGGCAGGTACCTCGAGCCCTGTTACACTCGAATCTGTCACCGCTGAGTGATGAGGGCCATTTGCAGGGCTGCTGCTGCTGCAGGACTCATCCTGCACCCCCGGCGGCTGGGGCAGCTCGGTCTCTGCCTTGTGAGCGTGTGTTGGTTGTTGTGGGATATGGAGATGGAAGGGGAGCTCTGGCACTGCCTGCTGCTGTGTTATTGTAGGGTCTCCTCCAGCAGGAGGGTGCTGTGGAAGGGGTGAGTCCATCTCCCCAGCCAGTGATCTGTTGTCACCAGGAGGATGCTGGTGGCCGCGGTTCCCAGGATGTGGCTCCGCATCGGGCTGCCCCAGGTCCTGCTTCCTCTCTGGGGACAGCAGGGAGCAGCCCAGGCTCAGGGAAAAGGGATGCCAGCCCTGCTGCCAAGTCTGGATTGAGCCCCAAGAGCTCATCTGCTGCTGGTGGTCAGCACAGAGCTGGGTCCGTGGGTCCCTTCGCAGAGCCCGTGCCCATCAGGCTTCATTTTGGCAGCACGTGGAGGTGGGGATGGGGAAACCCTTTCCCCACGGGTGCTGCCCCAAGACAGAGGCTCAGTTCATGTGTGCGTTTTGAAGTCGCTGGGCTGTGGAGTGATGCATGGGAGGCGACAAGCCACTTAACCCGGCAGGCCTCCTGTGGCAGATAAAACACCGCCAGCGCTTTCTGTTTGCTCGTTCTGTGCCAGCCACTCGATAGCTCTCGGGGACGCTTGGAAAGGAGCCGTGTGCCAGGGGCTGGCAGCAGCAGGGCGATGCTCCCTGTCCTCTGCCAGAGCTGTGTCACAACCAGGGTGCTGGGGACAGCAAGGGGACAGCGTGTCGTCCCCAGCAGAACCTCGGGGGCACCAAAGCCAGGACAGCAAAGCCCCAGCCCCGGTCTCCCCTCTCCTTGTTAAGCTGCATGTGCTGAACCTGCTCCCTCCCCTGCCCTGGGTCCCCCGGAATCATGCCCTGTTCGGTTTCCTCCTTAAGAAAATGCCCACTTTATTTTTTTTTTTCTTTTTTTCCTTCTTTATAACAAACTAAAGTGTAACTTGCACCCGACCTGACCTACTGCACGTGCCTATACCTGCTGCCCCTGTGAGTCCAACCACGGTTTACTCTCTGTTGCATCTCTCGCTGTGTGGTTTCCTCCCACCCTCCACCGGCGCTGCGTGTCCTTCTGTCCGTCCATCCCGTCCCATCCTGTCCCATCCCTGGGGCTGCTCCGAACCCTCAGGGCTGGTCTTGGAGCTCGGCTCTGCCGGGGACACGCCTGGGTCCAGAGCATCCCTGGCAGGCTGAAGGTGCGACGTCCCTCTGCGAATTAAACCCCAGAAAAGTAGCTGGGCCAAAATCATGCTTTGTGCAGAACTGATGCCCGCGTTGAGGAAGGAAAAACCTCCTCAGCTGTAGACAGGACCAGGTTACGTGGTCCTGCCAGCACCAAGGGGCTGGCCCTCAGCCTTGCCTCTGTCACCCTAGGACAAATGCCAGGTGGGCATCCCTATGAATTTGTTCACTCCTGGCACTTGTGGCATCCTGCTGTGGATGCACCTCCCTGAGGACATATTTGCCCGTTTTTTGGTGGCTTCATGTGACATTTGTGTGACATCCTGCTGCCTTGGCCACTGGCTCTTAGAGCCATCTCCATCGCCTGAAACCCTCGGTGCCACCTGCCCTGCTGTGAGTTCAAAGGGACTTCGCACCTCCCAGCCCATCACCTGCCTGCCTTCGGGGGCTGGAGCCCAGCGTGGCCTTCCTCCCCTCCTCTTCCTCCCCTCCCTGCCTGTGCTGCTCATCCTGCGCCGTTTGCTGGCTTGCGGCAGCCTGCGGGGCCCTGGGCAAAGGGAGGAGTGGGTGTGTGGCCATGGGGCAGCAGTGGGGTCAGGGTGGGGGATAGAGGGTCATGGGGGGACTGCAGAGCGAGGGGACCTGCTGTTTTTACAGGGTCACCCAGAAACGATGGCAGTGGCCAGGGTGATGCAGGGGACCCCTGGAAAAGGCAGAAGCCCTGCTCCCCGTCCCCTCCTGGCTGTCCTCGCCCAGGGTCCCGGGCTCGGGGTGCACGTGGCAGCGGGGCTGCATGGCTGGGCTGGGCACATGCTTCGCGTTTGGCCCTTGAGGGCCAGCGGGACCAAACCTGGCCCTGCGCCCCGGGGAGGGTGCAGCACCCCATGAGGATGCCAGATGGTGCTCAACACATCCCATCTCGGGCTCCATCCTGCACAGCCCTGCGCGGAAATGTCCCCAGGGAGCAGCATTTGGCTCTGGGTCTAACGGGCAGAGCCTGGCCCTGCCGTCCCCTGGGCTGCTGGGCATCTCTGCTGCGCCCTGGGGTGCTCCCATGGGTGCACGGAGGTGCTGGGCATGGGTGCTCAGCCCTTGGCCCTTCCAACACGGGGAGCAGCAGGGCTGGGTTGGTCCTGGGATGGAGCAGAAAGGCCGAGCAGAGCCTGGGCTGGGCTTTGCCTCCCTGCTCCGTGTCCCCGTGTGCATGAGCTGCCTGTGGCCCCGCTCGCCCCCCCATGCCGGACGCCCCGGGTCCGGGGGCCGCCGCTCTGTTAACTCTTCTTCTGCTCGGTGACTCCTTCTTTCTTCCAGGCAACCCGCCGGGCCAAACTAAAAAAGCGCTGAAGCAGCGATTCCTCAAACTGCTGCCCTGCTGCCGGCCCAAATCCATCCCCTCGCTCAGCGAAAGCAAGTTGCTTCTTCTTGCCTTTGTGTGTGTGTGTGTCCCCAGCCGTGCTGCTGGCTGCCGCCCCCCCTGCCCCGTGGCTTTTGGGGGGGGGGGGTCAGGATCAATCCTGCCCCCGGAGGGGTCCGATCCGACGGGCTCTGCGCCCACCTCGTTCCTTGCCTGCTCCCGGGCTGTTTTTACCCCCTTCCAGTGCCCTGGAGTGGCTCCCAGGGGATGCACGGTGGTTGGACCCGCTTTGGAGCTGGCTGGGGGTGGCAGGATCCCCCCGGCCCGGTGCCGGTTGAAGGGCTGGGGGATGTGGCTGGAAGCTCGGTGTTGGTACGGAGACGGAGGTGTGATGGGGAGGGAGGGGGCTGAGCAGGGACAGAGCCCCCCAGCCTGTCCTGGGTGCATCTGGCACTTTGGGAGATCCTGACCGGGGGTCCCCACGGTACGAGCTGAGCCCCCCCAGGGAAGAGGTGAGTATGGGGGGCAAGGATGAAGGGATGGAGATGGGGAGAAGCTGTGGGTGGAGAGGGGGGCACAGAGGGCAGGATGGGGTCCAGACAAGGCTGGGGGATGTCTGGGGTGGGGAGCAGCCCTCCTGACAGATATAAATCCCAGTGCAGCATGGACATGTGGGCATCCAGGGTCTCAGCTCCATGGGGCAGATGCACTGGGGGTTTTTTCACACCCCCTATCCACCCAGGCTGGGCGGAGGGCGGCAGCAACCCGGTGCCACCCAGGCTGTCCCTGAGCATCCCCTCCTGGCATACACCCAGCCCTGACCGAGCAGGGCACCCCAAAAAGCTGTCGCCCTGAGCGGGCCACAGGGACCGTGCGGTGCAAAGCGCATCTCCTGCCCGCCGCACGGCGCTGGCCTCAGCCGCCCTCTCTCCCACCGGCTTCCTTGCAGACAGCGTCGAGGATGAGTTTGAGCTCTCCACCGTCTGCCACCGCCCCGAGGGGCTGGAGCAGCTGCAGGAGCAGACCAAGTTCACCCGCAAAGAGCTGCAGGTCCTGTACCGAGGCTTCAAGAACGTGAGTAGCCCTCGGGGGTGCTTTGTGTCCTGGCCGGTGCCCAGGGCTTGTGACGGCTTTGGGGACCTCAGAGGTGAAAGCAGCATCAGGAGCTCTTTGGGGATAGAAGGGGGAAAACTGCAGGGCTTTAGGGGAAGGGAACCCCGAGCCAGCCCCATGCCAACGGGGTGACACTGCAATTTGTCCTGGCAGGAGTGCCCGAGCGGCATCGTTAACGAAGAGAACTTCAAGCAGATCTACTCACAGTTCTTCCCGCAGGGAGGTAAGTGCGGCTCCCCACCCCTGTGCCCCCGCAGACTGGCACCCTCCCTCACTGTCTGCCTCCCCCAGACTCCAGCACGTACGCCACCTTCCTCTTCAACGCCTTTGACACCGACCACGATGGCTCCGTCAGCTTTGAGGTGAGCCAAGGAGGGGCTGGGGGGGGGCTCATCCACTTGAGTACCGCGGGCTGGGCTGCCCAGATGGGTGTGCAGCTTCACAGGTGCTGGAGGAGTTTGTTAATTCCCTGAGGAAGTGGGAAAAACAGTGAAAAGCAATATATATATATAAAAAATCTGGTTGGGGTGAAAGATGCCCAACATCCCTAAGCCCCCCCTGTGGCTGTAACCCCCTGCCTCCTGTCCTTGCAGGACTTTGTGTCCGGGCTGTCCACTATCCTGCGAGGCACCATCGATGACCGCCTGAACTGGGCCTTCAACCTCTACGACCTGAACAAAGACGGCTGCATCACCAAAGAGGTGGGTGCCGATACCCACCTAGCTCGGCTTTACAAAGAGGCCTGCCTATGCTATGGGGTCAGGGCCCCCTGACCCCACAGCGCCCGTGCGTCTCTGGGGTGGTGGCTTCGTCACCCACACCACGTGCAGGGACAGCAGGAACACTCCCGAGCACCTCACAGGTCCTTTGGGGACATCATGAACGGGACCCCAAAGGGCTGGGGACCGGGCAGAGGCAGAGCCCCGTGTCCACCCTGCAGCCCTGCTCCCTTCCCTTTAGGAAATGCTGGACATCATGAAGTCCATCTACGACATGATGGGCAAGTACACCTACCCGGCCATGCGGGACGAGGCGCCGCGGGAGCACGTGGAGAACTTCTTCCAGGTGAGCGGGGCTTTGTGGTGCCTGCTCCAAACGTGGCACCCAGGGAATGCCCTGTGATGGGGATGAAAGGGGCACGAGCAAGCAGCAGTGCTGGAGCCAGGACAAGAATATGTCACCTTGGTCCTGCCTGGTGCTTGAGGGGACTCGGGGTGGTTGTGTGCTGCATCCAGCCCCCATGGGACCCAGGCTGGAGCCATCCCTGGCATGCCCTCCGTGCTGTGTTTGTCTGCAGAAAATGGACCGGAACAAAGACGGCGTGGTGACGATCGAGGAGTTCCTGGAGTCCTGCCAGAAGGTAAAGCCACCACCAGCTCCGCTCTGGGGCTGTCTCACCTCCCTGTCCCCTGGGGGACCCCTCCGTGCCCCCAGCTCTGCTCTGGGAACAGTAGCCAGGATGAGGACCAGGCATCCCAGCAGAGCTTGAACACTGATTATAATCCCTGGAGATACTGTCCTGTGGGTCAGAGCTGCCTGACAGGAGCCATGGGGTAACGCCAGGTTTGGGGAGAGCTGTCCTGAGAGCCACTCTGTGCCCCAATCCCCTCCTCATCCCCACAGGACGAGAACATCATGCGGTCCATGCAGCTCTTCGACAACGTGATCTAGCTCCCGGACCTGCCTCCAGCCGAGCTCTCCTGCCACCGGGCCCAGAACCTGCTTCTCTCTCGACTTCTCCTTCGAGCCTCCCTGCTGCCGGCTGCCACCCGGAGATGTGGTCGGCACTGGGATGTTCCCTCCCCCCGGGCCAGCCCTGCTTTCCTGGGGGGGGCCCATGCAGGTGCCCCTGGATGCTGGAGTGTGGGCACGACTGGCACAGGGCATGTATCTGGCCTGGGCGAGCATCCTTGCACCCGATCCCAGAGAGAAAGCCGCATCCTCAGGCTGTTGTAGGGGCTCCCCCGTGCACAGCATCCCGACCCTCCCCGGGAGCCCCAGCACCGGCTCCAGCCCAAACCCTCCAGCACCACCGTCTAGGAACTAATAAAGAGTCTTGCAGCAGGCACCAGTGCCTCGGGCTTTCTCCCCTGCCCCAGCCATGCCCTGACCTGGGGCTGTGTCCTCTGTGTGGGACAAGAGCCAACCTCCTCGCCTGTCCCTCTCCTTGTCCGCCCAGGGTTAATTGCTGTGTGAGCTTTGGGCAGCAAGCCCTGCTCCTGGGAGACCTGGTTGTTAGGGTCTTGCTTGGAGGAGAAGGGGACTACAGGGACCCCGCAATGCCTCCCAAGAGGGGGGACAGAGAGCAGGGCTGGGAAGGGACTGCAGCCTCAGCCCCTTCACCCCATACCCAAGGACATGCAGCTGGGACATGGGGAGCAGCTCTGGCTGCGGCCACCCTGGCCCTTGGGCATCACAGCTTTGCTCCTGCCAGCGTTTGCAGCATGGGGGAGCTGCATTGGGATTTTCCTGCTTGTCCTCACCTGCTCCCATGAACACCCACCCGGTGGCAGGGGGTCCCTGCTGGTGATGCCCGGTGCTGGGGGCCAGGAGAAAGCCAAGGCAGGGTCTGATGCTGTGCGGGGTGGGCTCAGCCCCCTTCTCTCATCACAGCTGTGTCCTGAGGTGTGAGCCTGGGGGATGGAGCAGGGTGCTGGGTCTCCCCACTTTTGTCACCAACAGCCCCTGGGAGCTGGGTGCATGTAGGTGAGCCTGTCCTGTCCCTGTACACCTCTAAGTCCTATCTGGGATGGGGATGCTATGGGCTAATGACCCCACACCAACCCCTCTGTCAAACTCATGGGTTTTGGGGACGTGCCCAAGCCCACAGCCCTGGCTCTGCTGCTCCAGCCCCATGTCCTGAGCAGCTGAGGGGCAGCAGTGGCTGGGATGGATGGGGACGGGGCCAGCAAGGCCAGCATCTGGCTGGGCCCCACACCCAGGCTGAGCCCCTGGTGTCACAGCTCAAACCGCCCCGGGGGGCCCTGAGCTATGGGGCTGACCCCCACCGGGACCACTCCTGGCTCAGCCCTCGCAGATGTGCTGTGTTTTTTAGGTTCATTCAACACGTTGTTCATCTCACCGCCCTGCTCCTGGGTGGGAGGGCGGGTACCCCGATGCCTACCCCTCCTGTCCCCCCCATGGAGCAGATGCCTCCTCCCTCACGCTGCAGTCGCATGGCGTGACCCCCCCCCCCACCCCAGGGCATGGTGACCCACGACCCGCTTGGCATCTCCAGTCTGTATATTTTGTATTATAATAATAATAATATGGATTAAGAAAAAAAACAAAACAAAACAAAAAAAAACAATAAAATCTAACCACGATCGCTATGCACACCGCTGGTATGTCTTTGTCTCTGTCAGCTGTATGGGGGGAATAGGGTCCTGTGCAGGGGGTGGCAGCAATAATAGGGTGCAGGAAGGCTGCACGGGGATGGGGTCCTTGGGAAGGTGAAGCCTTGAGAAGTGGGAAAAAAAATGGTCTGAAGCAAAATAAAGAGGAAAAAAAGCAGAACTAAGAAAGGGATGTAGGACCTGGTGTGGGTTGGTGAAACCCTCCAGCAATGTGCCTTTTGTGCTCCAGGAGGTGATGGCTAAATGCAGAGCTGCAGAGAAAAACGTCTTAAAAGGCTGGGCTCTGGATACGGGGGAAATTGCCACTGTGGGACTGTGAAAGCCGTGAGCCTGCTCTTCCCAAAGCCTCTGGCTCCCCGGGAGCCATTTGGAGCTGCTGGCAATGTCCTGGGTCTGCATGAAGGGATGGGAATTTCTGAGTGCATTTTCTCCACCCTGCCCAGTATCACCTAAGAACTGGGTTTTGCTGGTCTGGGGCGATGCCATCCGTGGGCTCGCCGTGCCCTCTTGCGGCACGGGGCTGCCATAAAGCCACCTCGGGGGTCCCTCTGCTCCTTGTCCCCAGGGGCAGAGAGGGGACTGGGATGGCAGGGGGCAAGGCTGCCGAGGGCCCTGTCGGGAGGTGGTATTTAAGGGAGGGATAACAGCAAAGCTTGGTGTGGTGTTGGTTTCTGACTGGAGAAGGGCGGCCTTGTTCTGTTTCAGGTTTTATCCCCTGCTTTCAAAGAAAAATGGGATCGTGCTGTGTGAGGAGGCAGCCGAGCAACGGCGTGAGGCGGCAGGGCAGCGAGTCATGGCAGCAGCGGCCTGAGCGCTGCCTGGGGCACAGGCATCACATAACAGGATGAGATCTCACTCTGGGGGAATTATCGCTTCGGGATTATTATGGGATGACCACAGCAAAGAGCATGATGCCTGCCTCAGGCTCCTTACAACGAGCCAGCTGTCCCCCTCTGTGTGCAGTAGTGCCAGGTACATGAGTGTTTTCCACACAAATTCTGTGCTTTTCTCCACCCTCACCCTTCCATGGTCTCCTTATACAATTTAACTGGTTGGCAAGTAAGCACCGAGTACAACTAATATTTTTGCTGTCTTAAAGGTTGACATTTTCTCCTCTACCCACCGCCTCCTTAACGGTCTCCCATCCAAGCGCCAGCCCCGAAGGGCCCTGCTTAGCTTGCGGGGCGCAGCGGTACCGCGCGAAGTAGGTCACGGCTCGCGGGAGCCCCGCCGAGCGGCGCCGCTCCAGCACCGCGCATGCGCCCTCAGAACCCCCGCCCACACGGCTCCCGCGCGCCGACGGCGGCGCGCATGCGCGACGCCGGAGTAAACACTTCCCGCCCCACCCACTCCGCCTCCCCCCTCCGCGCCGCTTCCCTACACAAAGCCGAGCGCGCATGCGCGCTCCCCCTCCGCGCACCTGCGTGCTGCCCCACTGCCGCCTCCCCCCTCCCCCGGGGCACTCCGCGCACGCGCACCACGCATCCCACATTCCCCCCGCGCGTGCGCTGTGATCTTCCCCCACCTCCCCCCTCTCCCCGCGGGCCTTCCGAGCATGCGCGGGGCGCGCCCCGCCGCGCTCCCCGCGTGCGCGTGGTGCGCCCCCCCCCCCCCCCTCAGTCCGTGAGGTAACTCCCGCCGCGCAGCCCGCCCGCCCTCACTCTCTCGCTGCCGCTCGGGACGCACGGGGCCGGCAGCGCGGCGGGGGCTGTTAGGCCGCGGCGTAACGCTCCCTGCCGGCGGGGCCTCTTCCCCGGGCGGCGCGGACCGGTCGGGACCGGCTCCCCGCGCAGGCGCAGGGCCCCGTAAACAGGAAGCGGCGGCCTCCGGGGCGGCGGCGGAGACAAAGGGGCCCGGCCAGGCCCGGCCCGGCGAGCGGGGGTGCTGGCGGCGGGCGGCAGGATGGTGCAGAAGGACGGGCAGGCGGCGCTCGAGGAGCCCCAGGGCAGCCCCAACCCGGCCGCGGTGCCCGGAGCTCCCTTAGAGCCGCCGGGAGCCGCCGCCGCTGCCGCCGTGGGGCCGGTTCAGGGGGGCGAGGAGACAGACACCGAGACGGAGACGGCGCTGGGCTCCCGCCGCTTCCTCTGCGGCGTCGTGGAAGGTGAGAGCTGGGGAAGCTGCTTCCCTCCCCCCCTCCTCCCGCCGCCTCCGCCCCGTGGTGCGCGGTTTTTGGCCGCTAGAGAGGGCTTTGGGGCGGGGAGGAGCCGCGGCTGCCGGGCGGGGCGGCGTGGCCGCGGCTGCTGCTGCTGCCCCCGGGGCGGCTGGGGCTGGGAGCCGCTCTCTGGCAGGGAGCGCTCTCGGACGGCAGCTGCTCGGCGGGGGGAGGGCAGGCCTGGCTGGGGCACTGCTGCTGATTGCTTTCTGGTACGTGTTAAAAGGGGAGGCAGGAGGCAGAAAGGAGCTGCCGTGCGGGTATTGCAGCTCTACATGCTCTTCCTGCACGCCAGGGGCTCGCATTCGGTTCCCTGGGTAGGGAATAGGTGATTGCAGAGACGTTTGCTCTGGATTTAATATTAAACGCTCCCTGTTCTCTGCAGTGATGCAGTGTAACGTTTTAATTGTGCTGTACAACGGGTCTTTTTTCTGTATGCTGGCATAGGAGTGTTATTAAAAGGTTTAAATTGTTCTAGAAGGTTCATAATAAAGGGACTCCTTTTGTTTCTCAGTAACTACAGAATATATGTGTGTTTCTGGCAGGTTGGTCAAGGTAGATATTGGAAAGCCAGCAAGAAAAATGGTTTGCTCCCTACGTAAATGTTGACTTGGAATAGCTCTGAATTCCTGCCGACTGCTATTATTTTTGTACCTATAATGAATCTCCAGTAGGAGACCAAAACAGTTAACAGATGGAATAGAGTGTGAAACAGGCAGTTTATCAAAGTCAATATCTGCACTGCTTGCAGAATGCCTTTTGTTCATATCTTAACAAGAGAAGGCCATTTGGCTCTAGCAAATGTCCCTGTGCAGAGTGCGCTAGGCCCAGTTAATGCCTTTAGTTTTTAGCGTTGCTAGAGCTTAAATACAGTCAGCATGGAGAGAAATTCCTCAGCCTGCTTATTAAACTTCTTTCCATAAAGAAAGATGCTTTGGAGACAGGTAATAGAAAACAAGAATATAGATTGTGGCAGCGTTGTTTCTTACACTCCTAGCAGTATGCCTTGACTGTGGTATCACATGTTCATCCAGGAATGTGTCAAAGCAGCTGTGTATATCATAATCATTCTTTTGTTGTCTTAATTATTGTAGATCTCCTTTGCATGTGTTTTGGTGCAGCTGCTGTAAACAGAGGTTCTTGGCTACATTGTAAAACAAAGCGAGAAAATGGCCCCTGCCCACTGAAGCAGTCTAATGCTAGCCAGGAGTTTTCTGTTTAACCTTAAAATATGTGCAGAAAAAAGGATTAAGGGATTGTAAAAACAAAAGCAGTTGCGGTGAATGAGGTAAATGGTAGTGGGTGAAAAATAATGGTCTCTTTAGTGACGCAGGAAAGTCACGGGGTTCAGAGAAAGCAGGAATTAACTTCAGGAGTGAAGATACACACTTGGACATAGCGCAGCAGTTATACCATATCTCTAGTCTGTGTTAATTGAAATAGCTGGAGAGCCTGCGTGTTTTTCTTGCAAGGGATGTGGGGAGTAGGAAATAAGCGAGATATCAGGCAAGGATACTGGGTATGCGCTCCAGAAATGGGAAGAACTTGCGTCCAGTGCACCATTGTGGGAGTAAAAGGATTTTAAGAGTTCTGGATGCCAAGCCATGGTGCTCAGCCTCCAAGAGATCCTAGCTTTAAATGATGGAGAGCGTGGCACCTGGGATCAAGTGTTTGATGTGATCTGTTGCCTTTGGAAGACACTGCCATGCAGTCTTGAGGGATCAACACAAAAGAGGTCAATCTTAGGTAGAAGGATCCAAGGATTTCCAACAGCTGATGACATCAGTAATGTAAGAAATGTGGTGACAGATGGAGGAACTGTATCAGTGTGTTCTCTCCTGTATTAGTGTGTTCTCCTCAGTCTTCTATTGAACCAGGTTTGGTTGTGTTCTTTGTGTCTCGTTTTGTTTTATAGGAGGCCTCTGCTCTACTTCAGTTTACTAGGTGTGAAATAATAGTACTGTAAGGAAAGCAAAAGTGTTGGGCATGAGCTATGAGATGTGGGTGGCACTGACTAGATACTGCAGTAATTCTTTCCGTTTGTGGATTGTTGAGCTTCCTCAGGGCAGCATTAGTAAGAATTAGGTAACTAGTGAAAAAGATAAATTTGTTCTGGGTGAAATGATTTTTGGAGTCTCTTATGCATAGCAACTGCTCTCTTGTTTGTTACGCTGCTTAATCACCATCAGTTTGTCATCTAGCAGTGTCAGTGAGAAGTACTAGTTAGCTTTGCCACTTTGTGGTGCCAATTAGCCCGAGTTCACTTTCTGGGAAGCTAATTTTTAAAACTTGAGCCTGCTTTAAGCTTCTTAAAGTGAGCGTTGGTCACTTAAGTAAATGAAATACTTGTTAATACGTAGAAAATGCTTCAGCTGCATTCAGGCCTTAGGAGGGCATCTTTGGCCTCCTTAAGAGCAGATATTTACAGTGGTGAATAGCTCTGAAAATGAAGATATCTACCTTTTGAACTGATGTTCTGTGGGAACTTGTGAGCTTTGTGTATTAGGAATATCATTCATCATTCATGTTTGGAAATAACAGCTTATTAAATTTCAGTGTTATTTTAATCTCGGGTCTTCACACAGACTGCCAAGACAAAGCTTCGTTTTGAAGTGCCCACTTGTGATTGGACTGTTTGCACAGAGGTCTAAGTGGATTTACTTGAATAAAAATAGATTGAGAGTGCTTTTTAAAGTGTTATGTTTCTAGAATTGACGGAATTTAAACAAGAATCCTTTAAAATATTTGTAGAAACACATGACCCTGAAGATACAATACTCTAAAATTACTTGTGTAGGTATTTTTATATGATTATTCAAAGACATTGTTGGCTTGTGAAGATGTGGGCATTTGGGAAGTGAAATATCAACATCGGAGTTAATTTGGACAATAAACCCGTTAATCTGAATAAAAAAGAGTGAAAACCTAACCATTTTGTTGGCTCTTTCACATTTTTTAATTATCTACCTCAGTATGCATTTGTATACTCTGTGTTTGTATTTAGAATTCTAATCTGTATCAACAGTTGAGTGTATTTGAGCTGGTGAATATTTTTGGGTATCTCCAGTATTCACGTTATAATCAAATCTACTTTATAGGTGTCTGGGGTGATAGCTTAATTAGGTTCTGACTGTTCAGTCCGCCCCTGAAATAATGCTGACTTGACTTGCGAAGGGCATCTGCTCAGGAATTCAGCTTGGATTCTGAAAATTAATTGCTTCCGTGGCCAAAATTATCAGGCCTCAGATCATAAGAAATTAAGTATGTTATAATTGCATTTTAAATTTAGATTAGATTATTACACTTTCCTAATGCTGTTGAGCTAGATTTTTGTTTTTGCTTGGGGAAGCTTTTTGATGAATGTTCAGAAAAAGCTTATTGGCAGAGAAGAAGATGGTTGTAATAGAATGTTTCATGGAGCAGACATTATCTAACATCTAACTGGATAACTTTCATCTTGTTTCCTTTAGGATTTTATGGAAGACCTTGGGTTATGGAGCAGAGGAAAGAACTTTTTAGAAGGCAAGTCATGCTTCTTCTCACTGCAGCACATTCCAGTGTAATATAATCATAATCTTCCACTTGGAACAACAATTCTCTTCAGGCCTAACCTAGAGCAACCTTTTGCATAGTGTCTGTTCTGGGGTATTCACTTTCCTATCTTCCTAATCTGCATTTATCAGATACCAGGTGTATGCAGAGATCATAAAAATGTGATTTGATAGCATGGCACAATATTCAGTGAAGAGAAAAAAAAAGGCCTGATAATTAGATCAAATAAAACACAGGTTTTCTGAACTTGTAGATTGCTCTCTCAATTAAGGCTCTTATCTTCTGTTCATAGACTTCAGAAGTGGGGACTAAATACATACTTGTATGCTCCAAAGGATGACTACAAGCACAGGATGTTCTGGCGAGAAATGTACTCTGTGGAGGAAGCTGGTAATTACTTCTATTTCCCCTCTGCACTTTTGATACGTAGATTGTTTTTAATGAATTGGTCACTGCTGTATACGCTTGTGCATTTAATCACAGTAGCCAGTTTCAAAAGTGAGCTGAGACCTGTTCTCAGTACCCTGCAGCTGTATTTAATGGAGTTATGGTAGAAGCATGGATTTGCTTCTTATAACTGTAACTCCACAGATGACTCCTAAAAATGGTTTTAAGGCTTTGTCTCAGTAAATTTACTTTTCTTTCAGGAAAAGGTTGCTTAGAATTGTTCCTCTGGCTCTTGATCATCTGGGCCATATTGTGAAGCAGAATTACTTGCTTCAGAAAATAAAAAGATGGAGAGAATAGTATGCCCTTCTATGTGATTCATTATGTGCTTGTTTCAGTGAAGAGAGTACCGGTTAGAAAAGCAGCTTCTGGCTAGTCAGAACATAAAAGATCTGTGTAAAAGGTACTGCGAGGCTTTTTATCCACCTCTGGCTTTTACAGGATCTACAGTGGTGTTTTTTTTTTTGCTTGTGGGATTATCATTGTCCTTGGGTGAGGGGAAAAATGATACCCACTTGAAATTAAATAATCCTTGGATACCACTTTCAATTGCTACAGAATTTTAGGGGTTACCACAAGGTAACTTCCAATAACAATACTGTTAAATGCTCTATAACTAATTCTCTTCATTTATTGCATGGAAGATTAAATTTGATTTTTTTCTTAAAGCAAATAATTCTACCCTGTGATGTTAAAAAAAAGCCCTTTTCATGTGTACCGAGCTTCAGTCAAGGGAATAGTATGTGAACTAGCGTCGTGCAGGGTGATATTACTGCATTGGATTGTCTCTTAGTATGCATGACAGAAGTAGAAAAAATGAGTAATGGTTCTAGAACTGTTGGTGTGCATGCTGTAGAAACAGACTGCATCCATATTTGTCACACAACATTGAGATCAAGAGGATTTTTAAAATATCTTAAAAAAAAAATGAATGTGGAAAATAATAATACTGGGTCAGTTCTGTTCCTTTTGGCATCATTTCTGCGAACTCTTAAGTACTTTGGCACTCTTCGCTATGTTAGTTTTCAGGAATTCCAGCAAATGCCTCTTTTTTTTTTATTATTGCAGTAACACTGACTTCTGCATTTTAAAATGTATGTATAATTGAGAGTTGTTTGTTGTTGCATACCTCAAATATTTGAATTTGATTTTCAGAGCAGCTAATGACTCTAATATCAGCTGCACGAGAACATGAAATAGAGTTCATTTATGCAATCTCGCCTGGACTTGACATCACTTTCTCAAATCCCAAAGAGGTATCCACATTGAAACGCAAGCTGGACCAGGTAAATGACACACGCTTACTGCAGTTACACTGCTACTTAATTTGAAAACCTCAGTGTCTTACTCACTCTTGCAGATTTTTCCTAGCTGCTTTAATGTTTTCAGCACTAGCATTAGTTTGGGTGCCTTAGTGAACAATTTGAACGGGTACGTTTGGGTTATGTTGCAGAAATGACCATTGATCATCTAGATTGAAAATAAAATCTTTTATCAAGCTGAAAGCTGTTCTGGGGACGTTGTCTTCAGACGATTTTAGGACCTTAAAGCTAAGATACATTTACAAAGCAGGATCTCTTGTCCACAATAAATCCTTCACGGGTAGACCTGACATGTATATATGCTGTCTTTGTTCTCATAATTAACTCATCTCCTTTGTCCGAAAGCTGTTACGGAGTTAGTTTGCTCTTTTCCAGCTGTCTGTCCAGTGAGATCAGCTTTCGATTGTAAAAACTGGAACAGATTGCAAGTCTTCAGAGACAACTTTGAGAAAAGCAGAGCGGTGGATCAGAGACGGGCATTCATTGTAAACAGATAACAAAGCCTGTCTTGTCTCTCATGCATTTTCTCCCACATTCCTGTATCTTTTCCTTTGTACAAGTTTATAAACTGAAGAGTAATTCCTCAAATGCTTTTTTCTGTTTTTTAAATGTTTTTACTGTCTTGTAAATTCAGATTAGATTTCAAAAATCTATAGCATGTTTTTTAAAAAATAAGCTTTTACTCTTGTCTCTTATTAGGTTTCCCAGTTTGGCTGCAGATCTTTTGCACTGCTGTTTGATGATATTGATCACAACATGTGTGCAGCAGACAAAGAAGTTTTCAGTTCC
Source organism: Oxyura jamaicensis (assembly GCF_011077185.1). Classification (NCBI taxonomy): domain Eukaryota; kingdom Metazoa; phylum Chordata; class Aves; order Anseriformes; family Anatidae; genus Oxyura; species Oxyura jamaicensis. The sequence continues at coordinate 22,182,670 of NC_048898.1, forward strand.
TTTGCTCATGCACAAGTCTCAATAACAAATGAAATTTTTCAATATCTAGGAGAACCGGACACATTCCTTTTCTGTCCTACAGGTAAAATGAGCTGAATTCATTCAGACGTAAAGGAGGGGGCCTGTTATCTCACTGTTTGAAAAGCTGGTTTAATATTTCATCACTGCTTTAAGGAATATTTTGGGGTCACATGAAGAAATGGACTTCTGAAGAAAGGTTCAAGTAATTCAAATATATGTAGAGGTTTTTCCAAATCTATGCATCTCTGAAAAGCTTATTGCCAAGCAAAGAGGGCAACTTGATAGAATGGTTCAATAAGTTTGAACCAAAAATAAGGTTAAACTTAGACTTCTAATTGGCATGTACCAGTCTGTTTCCTTTTTGGTTTGGGATAGCTATTAGTTTGAGAATTTTCTTTAAATGGAGATACAGCACATGGCACTGAGCCTGCCAGAATTCAAGCAGTGTTTGGACAATGGTCCTTTGGGGATCTAGGAGTTGGACTCAATGATTCTTGTGGGTTCTTTCAAACTTGGATATTCTATGATTCTATGATTTATTCGCTTCTCTCACTGGTACCAAGTTTTAGTAAGATTACTCACTTTTACTCATTACTGACTTGCTTTTTTGTTTCTGAAATATCGGATGACTCTCAGGTCTGATCACTGCTTTTAGTTTTAATTTTAAGTTTCTTCTAACGCCTGTAAGAATATCGTATTGTAAGGGAGCCAGTATCAATAGGTTCTGTGGTGTGGGTTGTTGGAAGGCAAATTCAGTTCAGTAGTGATGTTATTAATTACTTTATCCCCTTGCCTGTGATACTTTGGTTCTGTTGCAGACTTCCTCTTTGAACAAATCATGTTCTGTTTTTTAAAAGTTTATTTGCACTTTATAATCAGTCTTATGGTTTCTAATTCTCTTGCATGTTGTCTTCATTAACATGCACTATTTTTTTTTAATTTTGATACTTGAGTAATTTTTGGCTTTCTGATGTTTCTGCTGTGTATCATTTATAATGTGCTTTTTATTTAGACTTGTGGGGCTTTGGGGATTAATTTTATTGAGGCTTCACTTCTCATATAGTAGTACATAGTCACACGTGCACCTTTCCAGTAAGTGATGTTCTTTTCCTTTGCAGAGTACTGTGGAACTTTTTGTTACCCAAATGTTGCCCAGTCTCCGTATTTACGGACAGTAGGAGAAAAGTTGCTCCCTGGCATTGATGTGTTATGGACAGGTAAAAGTAGTTGGCTTATTTGCTTTTAATTCAAGAGTTCTTGTTATCATAAGTAGTTTCAAAACAAAACAACAACAACAAAGTCACCCCCTGTCCATCTACTCAGGCTGGGGGATGTATATGCAAAGCCTGCTGATTGATCATCCTGTTTCACTCTTAGGTCCGAAAGTTGTATCCAAAGACATTCCAGTAGAGTCCATTGAAGAAGTTTCTAAGATCATCAGGAGAGCACCAGTTATCTGGGATAACATTCATGCTAATGATTATGATCAAAAGAGGCTTTTTCTTGGACCTTACAAAGGTCGTTCAACCGAGCTCATCCCTCGACTAAAGGGAGTTTTGACCAATCCAAACTGTGAATTTGAAGCCAATTACGTTGCTATTCACACACTTGCAACCTGGTACAAGTCTAACATGAATGGAGTGAGGAAAGACGTGGTAATGAGTAAGTATGCATAACTTTCTGCTGCAGCATATGTTTAACCACATACATCATACTGATTCTTGATTATTCTAGCCTTTTCTTACCAACTGTCTCTTTTTAAGACAGCTTAGCATTTTCTATACTGTAAGTAAAGGATGATGTTTGCCTGAAAAATAGCAAGCATCCAGATTGTTTACTGAGAGCGCTTTTTATAACATGCTACAGATATTTTTCAGGAAATCAATAAAAACAATGACAGTAGCTTAAATATGACAGAAGTGTCCCTGGGTTTTATTTCATTGTAATAGAAGCAGATCAGATTAAGAGAGAAACTGGATGCCAGAATGACTAATTCCTGTATCCTGTTTCTGTGCTGATGGAGGTGACCATAGTTTTCTATTTTGCCTTAGTAGGATGTAATTCCTTGTCCTTCCTTGTGAAGTAAGGCTGTTTGAGAGCTCTTAAGTGACTTGTCTAACATCTCTTTATTTTAAGTGAACTTTGCATGATAATGTTTTTTTATAAACTTTTATTTGTAGCTGATACTGAAGACAGTACAGTTTCTATCCAGATTAAACTGGAAAATGAGGGGAGTGATGAAGATATTGAAACAGACGTTCTCTACAGCCCACAAATGGCCCTGAAGTTGGCCTTAACGGAATGGCTACAGGAGTTTGGGGTACCTCAACAATACAGTAGTGAGTTTGATTTTTAGTCTCATTCTGGTAGAAAAATGTCATTAAATGACCAGTTCTTGCATTTAGATTAAAACTATTTGACAGATGGCAGCAATCTGTATACTTCTCATTTGTAAGTATTTACTACCTCACTTAGTGGGGAAACCTTAATAAAGGCTTGACATTCTGCAGCATGCCTGTAGTGGCCCAGTTGATCAGCTGAAGTACCCTTCAGGTGTGATCCTCTGCCATTTCTGATACGAGACAGGAAAGAGCTTGGATCTTGTCAGTCTAAGTTGTTACTAGACTTCCATGGGACCTCAAAAAAAGACTACTCTGTTTTCTGAAGAGAGTGTTACAGATCACTGTAAACAGTAGTACTCCCCCAGAAGAGTCCATGTTCTCCCTGTTGCTTTGAGCTGGCTTTGTTTATCTGGGTTTCTGTCTGCAGAAACCAGTTAGGTTCCTTCTAGCATTGTACACCTCTTTTTTTTTTTCTTGTAGCAACGGGAGCTTGGTATCTGAGGTAAAATTTGTTTCTCAGACATGGGTTTTGGGTCATCAGAGTGCCCTTCTCTAACTCGTGGGGGAGCTGGAAGAACACCTCCTGATTTCCAACTCTGCTCTGTCAAATTATCTCTTTCAGCTACTGTAGTGTTTCAGAGCTTTCTAAGTCTCAACTGCAGCAAAAAAAAACATGGAATGAGGAGTGGTAGTTAAGGTGTCATTTTCTTTTGGTTTCATGGAGTTTAGGTTAGAAGATACCTCTTAAAATCACCTACTCCAAACCCTCTGCTTGAGTAGGGTTGGCTAGAATAGGTTGCCCAAGACCATTTCCAGATGAGTCTTCAATATCTCCGTTTCCTCAGGTTAAAGACACTCTTGCTATTGAAGTATTTAAGTATCCTTTTATTTTGAAGTCTATTTTCTATAGAAATAGAAACACCAAGTCAGTTGATGCAGAGGAAAAAAGTTAACTTTGAAAGCTTTTTATTCTACTGTCATAGACAGAACTGATGCTGACAGTACGTTAACTATTTTTTTGTAACTTTTTTCCCTCCTCCTTATCCTTGCTTAGTGTTTATCTGAATGGGGAAACTTGCCAAAATGCAAAGTCTGTAGTTAGAATTACAGTGACAGAAGCCAACAGGCAAAGTGCCAGAAGGGATCTGCACTGATTGGATGCTGTGACAGCAGTCTCATCCATGACTTGCAGAAGTTGCTGTTTTGAATGGCAGTTGGCAGATACTGAAAACTTTAAACTTGTTTCTTCTTATTCTCAGGTAGGCAAGTGGCCCACAGTGGAGCTAAAACTACTGTAGGGGATGTAGGGCCTCTGGTGGCACCATCCTCTTTAAATGCAGCAACTGTGGTTACCACAGTTTACCAAGAACCCATCATGAGTCAGGGGGCAGCGCTGAGCAGCGAGTCACCAGCTTTGGTAAAGGAGGAAGAGAAGAAGCAATCTGATGAGGAGCCAATGGACATGGTTGTGGAAAAACAAGATGACGCAGACAAGAATGCTAATCAGATATTGACAGATATTGCTGAAGCAAAGATGGCAGAGGAGTTGAAGCCAATGGATACTGATAAGGAGAGCATAGCTGAATCCAAGTCCCCAGAGATGTCTATGCAGGAAGACTCTGGTAGTGACATTGCCCCTATGCAGACTGATGAACAGATTAACAAAGACCAGTTTGTGCCTGGGCCAAACGAAAAGCCTCTCTACACAGTAGAACCAGTGACTTTAGAGGACTTGCAGCTTCTCGCTGACTTGTTTTATCTCCCTTATGAGCATGGGCCCAAAGGTGCACAGATGCTGAGAGAATTCCAGTGGCTCAGAGCAAATAGCAGTGTTGTCAGTGTTAATTGCAAAGGAAAGGATGCTGAAAAAGTGAGTGTCACCTAATCTTGTTTCCTTTTTAAATCAAAAGCAATATTGTATGTTGTCTGCAATAGAAATGAGTGTTCTGCTTCCTAGAAGCTGAAGGGTAGTGTGTAACTAAACACAGGTCTGTGTTTAACAGTTAAAACAGTAACTGTTTTAAGCTGTGTAGCACTGAAGGCAGTTCGGTGTCTGCATTTGGGCAGTAATTACTGTACTGGCTTCACTTTTAACAGCAGTAGAGAATACCCACGAGTCACACGTGGTGTGGTATTTTTTGCTGGTAGAATGAAATAGGGAATTGTATAGTCATCCCTCATATTTAGAGTGCTTGTCCTCCCTATAAGGCTGTGTTTGATCTTGTGGATCTTTTGCCTCCATCCGTAGATAGAAGAATGGCGTAACCGAGCAGCTAAATTTGAAGAGATGTGCAGCTTGGTGATGGGAATGTTCACTCGCCTCTCCAATTGTGCCAACAGGACAATCCTGTATGATATGTACTCCTACGTCTGGGATATCAAGAGTATTATGTCAATGGTGAAATCTTTTGTGCAGTGGTTAGGTAGGTGCATTGGGAGCCATTATAATCCCAGACAGCATATCTTTTTTTTTGTGTTTTTAATTAGCCCACGGGGAAAACAAAGTGTTATGCAAATGTGTTTTCTTGGACGTGGGGTCTGGTTTGACCCTGTTCAAAGGTTTTCCCGTCTCACTATTTGAAGCAATGAATGCTGTGAATTTGCTTTGGTATTAAAGTGAAGTCTGCTGGATGCTTAAGATTGGAGACCTTGATTTTCTTCTTGGGCTAATGAAACTTGAATCTCATCTGACACGTAAGTGTTGACTTTAACTTACTCTTGACTGAATGCACACTGGACTAAGCCACGTTACTCCCCGGGTAACCTTGGTATATGATTGGAAATGACGCTACGAAATGTGACCACATCAGCCACCTGCTGCTTGCTCTGTCTCGATAACATTACTGCTGTCTTCAACAGAACAATTGCAGAAGCGACCTTTCAATGGGCCTGGCCAAGAGGAAGCCGATCCTCCCAGCCCTGTGCGCATGCGAGCTTTAGTGTAAGGCTATTCTGGTGCAAAATGGTTTCTTTTAATCACTTTCCAAATTGCCTTTTTTGTTTTTTTTTGGCAGAGGGTGGAAACTGCGGAGCTCTCTAGACAGATTTAGTCTGAGACTTAAACTGGTTTTTAAATGCTTTTTTCCTGAAAGATTTTTTGGGGATCCTAAGTTGGCAGACAGCACCAGCATGGCCTGGGTAATTTTAGTGACCTCATTTCACTTTCAGGTTTCAATCCAACTGTAAGGAATATGCTGTGGACTTGCTTGACATACACAGCAGGCAGCAAACCTGATGGTCTTAGTCACACTTTTTGTAGCTGTCACAAACCTCACAGTGGTTAACCATTACACAGCCTTGTTCCAGTCCTAGTGTTTGGATTGTCATTAAGTCATACTCTTAAACACTGACAAGTTTAAATAGGAACAGAGTAGACCTATTAAGTCATCAAGTCAGTCCCTACTCAACAATTTCATTTGTTCTGTGCTTATTAAATATCAGATCTCTATATTTATGGTTGATGAATTGAGAAAGAAAATGAGCTTTTAGAACTGCCTTAGGCAAAGTACAGAGAAGAAAACTAGCTTGGAAGGAAAGCTAGTAAGTTAAAATCTCTGCCTTTAGTGCATGTGTATTCTTAAGACCAGTGTAACACAACTCCCCCAACTTTACTATTCTTGCTGTATGTTGATCATCACCTATGAAGAATGCTCTCTTCTTGATAACCTAACCTGTTTAAAACTCTAGACCAAAGCTTTTTTAAAAAAAAGACAGCAGTGATTCTTGTGTCCTCTAAAGATTGTGAGCCCAACTTATGCCTGCATTTCAGAATTCTGGCTGAAATTATTTCCAGTTTTCTGTGTTCCTGTAAAGTTGGTTTCAAGTCTTTAAATGCATCAGGCATTTGGAATAGTTTGCCTTAAGCCAACTCTGTAAATAGCAGCTGTTAACTTTGGCACTGTCCTTTCCAGTACTGAAACTGGCATTAGAGAGTTGAAAAATTCAATTTAAGAGTTTTTGATGCGTACAGGTAAATAGACTTATGCTAATAATGCTTCTGTGAGAGGAGGTATTTTTGTCTTTAACTTGCATTTTATCATGAATATGAATACACATGAAGCAAAGTACGTGCCAAATCCAAACAAATTAGTTTTCACAATGGTGTGCTTAATGGTCCACTGAACGTTCATTTTTTCACCTCTCCTCCCAAGTCCAGCTAGCATTCAGTCCCTTAAATTAGTGTGGCTGTACAGTACTATGGATTACTAATGACTTCTATTGTCTTCTTCCCCATTGTGTACAGATGGGAGAATCCTCAGCACAAGTATCTTCTGCTATTGGATGGACAGCGCCAGATGTTCGCAGCGCGTCGTCATTAATTAATTAAAATGGAAAGGTTTTGTTTGTGAGGCAGCTCAGATAGATTAGATATGTGATAGGCATGAACTGAAGTCACATTTGCGCAGCGACTAAGGCATTAACTATGTTTTTCATTTATACAGCTCTTCATTCACACAGCTCGTTACTGTAATAATTGGAAGTGCTAGTTAAGTTGTAGTCTCAAAGGAGAGACAGATACTGTCTTCCAAGTTATTGACTAAATTCCCTTCTGGAGGGAATCTTTATGTGAGAACTATAAATGTGGGAACAGACTAAAATCAAATTCTGATTTTTGGATCGCTTTTGATATTTTCCATCCTTAGGGTAGTTTGTATTTAATACATATTCCTAAACTCTCATAAATGTCAAACTTGGCACACTTTGGGACTCTCTGACTAGCACAACACACTTGTCTGTACTGATCTAGGACTGTTACTTGAACTGGAGTTAGACTGCTGTCTACAAAAGGAAAAGAGTATTTGCGCTGCTCATCTTGTCAGAAAACTAGACAGGTAATTTCCATTTGAGATGCTGCACAATTTTTCCTCGCCCAACAGAGTTGTCATTTATAATGGCCATCGAAGGCTGTGGTGCCTTGCTTAGTGGAACAGTATTACAAGTCAAACAGCTAGTGGAAGTTTCTTCTCTAAAGCAAGTGTAAACTAATGCTGAGCATTTCTTAATGGGCCTGCTGTGGCTGGTTGATCAACAGGGACCTTGGTTCCTCTTGATATGCTTGAAGATGAAAAACAAGAGGCTAAAAAAGCAGAGCTAGTATTATCTGTGGCAAACAGGGTGTACTAGTTAAATAGTGTTAGCTGGAATTAACTCACGGCTTAGCTTTTTTAACTTGCTGACAACATTGTGAAGGTGTGGCCTGGATTATGTAAATATGTTCAGTCTCTTTCAAGAATGCTGTTTCATACAACTGTCCTGGCTGTCCAAACTGTTCCAGACTGCACATATTGCCAGTCCTAGTTTTCTGACAAGATTAGAAACAATAATTACTAAAATGTGACTTCAGAAAGGTCCATTTCTTTCAAGAGGCTGTGATAATGGAATTCTATTTGGTCTTCAACTGCTAAAATTTACAGCATTAGTTTTTGAGACAAGCAGCTTCCAAGATGTTCTCTTTTTGGAAATGAAACGTACTTCTGCCACAAATGGACAAACGAATGTACAAAAAGCCTGGTGAGGTGGTGCAATTGTATGTAGCACCATTCTTGTGCCTTCTGGTCTGGAATGAGATGTGTTATTAAAAATTAGTTCTTAAAACTAGTCTGTTGCGTAACATCAAAAGCTGCATTTAGTGCACAAGCACAAAATCTTTGTAAATCATACATTATTACAGCCTCTACCAACCCCTGGACTATAGCTCAGTTAGAGAGCTTTTTCCACAAGTGTGTTAGCTTTTTGCACATGTAAGACACCCAGGAAATCCCCCTTCTCGTAACATTCTCCGCTTGGATCTGATCTCAACAGGGTGTCGTAGTCAATCTTCAGCACAGTTCTTAAGTGGAGACCAAGAACCCTGGGCCTTTAGAGGTGGTCTAGCAGGAGAGTTCCAGGTATCAATATGACTTCACAACTGAATGACATTTTCTTTGTTTTATGAGAAACCTTTTGTTGCACATCAGAGGTCTGGAAGGATTGGTCTGCCGAAGGCTTTCTGGTCCAAAGCCCATTAGCCTTACAGCTTGGTTTAAAATAATTTTCCTCCCCTCTCTACAGTAATTTCTCAAGGAGATGCTGCCTGTCCCACGCGCATGCGAAGCGCAGCGGCTTTAGTTGTACATTTCACATTGTTTCTTTGCAGGTCGCACAGCATTTTTATCTGCGCCCGCAATTGCACAATGCGCGCATGCTTGTCTGCCAATGGGAATTCCATGAGCAAAAAAAGGGATAGTGATGCAAATTTTGGCTCCTCTCTAAAGCTGTAACACCTTCTGTTGGAAAGATTTCAATTGGCAAATACTCTAAAATCTGTTTATGCCATGTTCGAATTTGTTCATGGATTTTTCAGGTGCTATACTTTTCCCCCCTCACAGGTGCTCTGCGCGCAGCAAATTGAATCAGCGCATTGCTTTTGGGATAAAGCGTCTCCTCTGGCCAGTTAACCCTCTTCAGACCAAACCTTTCCTCCTGACATTCTATGTTCCTGTGCAGAGATAGTGTAGATGTGATTGGTAAAAGTATTTTAAAGTAGATAAGATTAACAGACTCTTAATATGCTGTTTCAATTGCATATTTTAAAACACCAATTGGATATTTCCTATTCAAATAAGGTCTTTGCATTTGTAAAGCCTACCAACCCCACCTTCTTCTGGGGTGCCTGCAAGTAGCAAATGTTAATTTGGGAGTCAGCAGTGCACGCCCAAGAGCGATGGGTTGTTGTTGTTCATACACTTATATTAAGTATTTTGTTTTCACAGCGTTTGCTACCTATTGATGGGGCAAATGACCTCTTTTTTCAACCACCTCCATTAACGCCTACTTCCAAGGTGTACACCATAAGACCCTACTTTCCTAAAGATGAGGTAATTGCTTCTGGCTCTTGTTATCATTGTTGTTACTGATACATTTAACACCAGTTCCTACCGAGTCCCTTCAGCCCCTAATGAATGAGATGTCCCAGTATCTTGCATCAAAGCACAAATAAATGCAGGCTCACAGGAAAATGGAGGTTAAGTGACTTGCCTACCATTCAGCAGCCGGCTGTGCAACAGTACAGCTATACCCACAGCTTGATTCCCAGTCTCCCACCCTACCCACCTCTTTTTTATGTGTGGTGCCTTACATATTTCTGAACTGCAAGTTAAAATTAGTCCCTGCTAGTAGTGGAACTGTTGCTGTGGGAACACATGCGGTGATTTAATTGTAGAGGTGGGTGTATACCTGTTCACTTAGTAATCATTCTGGTAATTCCTGGTGTTTTCAGAGCTACGTAGGCAGAACTTTGAGTTGATACTGCATCTCAACATGTAGCTGTAAAAGTGTGCTATTTCAGCCATTATTCAGACTTCTCTGACTGATTTTTGAAAGGATTGTTATCGAGCCTGTCTTGGAGCATTTGATATTTTGAAACAGGAGCTTTGTATTAATCTTAAATTATAAGAGTTTTCTTTTCCTTATGTCCCTCAATGGATCTGTAGTGTAGCTTCATTCATACTGTCTCAGCATAAAGAATACTTTAAACTGATGTGGCAACAGTCAGCACCCTTTGTGAATATCATTTAAACAATGTAAAGATTAATGTAGCCTAAACTTCGCTTTTGCAGCTACCTTGAGATGAAACGTGTTTAATTTGAAACATAACTATCTAGGTTGTTTACCTCAGCCTAAATGAATCCTGACTTTGAAGCCCATTAGGCAGACTGAGCTATCATATGAAGGCTTGTCTTTTGTCTGCTAGTTTTAGTCTAGCTCTGTCTAATGCTGTTCTCATGGGCAGCAAAGCAGTCCTTTTCAGTACCTTAATGCAGGACTGTACTGAAGCTGCTTTTGTAAAAGTGTAAAATGTGTGGCTTTTCTTATATAAAATGTGACTGATACAAGTTTTCTCTTTAAAAAGATTCTTTAAAAAGATTAGCTAAAAGCCTTTTAAAATAAAGAAGTCTATCAGGATGTACCTGTCCTTTAATGGTTAAATTTATTGCACTGAAACCTTGAAGATTTTGCAAAGCAATCTTTTTAATCAAGGGTATTGTGATGTGCACTGAGTGGTAACTAATACTCAGGATTAATCTCCTGCTGTAGCAACGTGGAGGAAGTTGATCCCCAGCTTTTCTTTCCCTGCCATTGAACTTAACCACAGTGGTTTTTGATAGGCAACTTCGAGTTAACTTTGGAGGAGGAAAAAAAAATAATTAAAAATCAATCCTTTCTTATTGATGTGCACTCTTGTTCCGTGTAACCTGTATTTCTGTCAGTACTAGTTTACAATAGAGCTCTTAATGAAATCTCTAAAACAAAATTGTTATCCTTTGAGTTTGGTGACTTGAAATCATCTGTTCTCTCCTGTTAGGCATCTGTATATAAGATCTGCAGAGAAATGTATGCTGATGGAGCTGATCAACCTTTCCATAGTTTGCCAGACTTGATTGGAGACAAGTATGTATTAGAAATGAACAGCCTGACAGAAGTGGTTCTGAAGAGTGAAGTTCTGGCACTGTATTTAATTTGAATTTTAAAAAGTATGCATGTGTATGTAGAACAAAAACCTCTTCTGATTCAAAATAGAAAAATCTGCACTCTGCAGTCCTTAAGAAATTGAAGTTTTAGTTTCTGAAAGATACTTCTATCACTTAGGTGTCGGTTTATGCTCTAGTCACCTGCTGTGAGCTGTTAGAAAAAAGACTGAGCTGAAACCTATTATGAAACGTGTGCATCATAATGTCACATTGCTTCAGATTTTGTGAAAGTATATCAATGTGTCTGTAGTCCATGGTTACCCTTTGGTATGTTTTCCAGCCTAGTGTGGTTTTTCAAAAAATGGGAAATTCTTTTTGAGGATCAATCTACCAGCCAACAGCCTTTAATATTTTTTTTTCTGAAATACATTTGATCACTTTGACATTTTAAAACGATGACAAGTGAGATGAAGCTTTTTTGAAAAAAAAAAAGTTATAGCTCCTTCTACTCATTCTGTAGCTCAAGATACTTAGGATATTTTGCTGTCTTGAGTGATTATTTTAGACTGAACTCTGTAAAGAGGCTGCTCCATGAGTGTCAGGAAGGTAGTTAGAAAAAGATGTGTAACAGTTCTCAAAAGAACCAAAAAGAACAGGGAGGTAATAGTAGCAGATAAAAATGACACACAAACTGAGGAAAGTTTGTCTGAGTCAGAAGAGCGGTATGTAAAGAACTAAATGGTGGGATCCTGAGCTGCTGCTGTTGCTCATTGCTCAGTTTTGACAGCGTATCAGTCTGCTAATTAATGCATTGTAGAAGTTTAATTACACTGCTGGAGGACTCTGTCACTTCTTTACATGACCCCAGAGTTTCCTCCAGAATACCTGAACAGCATACCCGTTCAAATTGATCTTCTTTTGCCTGAATTTGGATGCTTTTTTTCAGGTTAGTAGGAGGTCTGCTCACTCTCAGCCTGGACTACTGCTTCGTCCTGGAAGATGAGGATGGCATATGTGGCTATGCTTTGGGAACAGTTGATGTGACTCCTTTCATTAAAAAATGCAAAATGTCTTGGATCCCTTTCATGCAAGAAAAATATACTAAACCAAATAGTGACAAGGAGCTGTCTGAGGCAGAGGTTGGTATAACCCATGATACTAGAACTCTGTGCTGAATGGTGTTCTTTCTTTCAGAGGCAGGCCTTTGTATTTATTTTGCATGTTCCGCTTGTGTAATTCAATTTTCATACTTACCTGTAGTCTTGGAGCATGTTATCTGTCATCTTAGAGGGTGATGCTAATATTACTAACTACAAGTCAGATACAGTTGTTTGCTATAATGTGCCCGTGAGGTATGCTTCAGTAAAAATGGCTGCAGTAAGTATACGGTAGCATTTTGGAAGTGCAGAGTGCCACGAGCTTTTAAACAAAGAGAGAACCTTAGCTTAGAGAAGACTACATTTTGAAAATAAAGGATCACGTGTGCTCTGCAAAATGAGGTATTAGTTTCTGCATGCTGTAAGCAAGGCCAAGGCCTGAGAGTCACGTTAAAGTGTGGAAAGCAAATGAAAGAGCAAGCTAGTTCTTGATGTTAAAATCTGTGAGGTGGTTGTAGAGTTTGATAGCTGTTAATGGTGCAAAATGGCATCTTGCATATAGCAAATGCTAAAGATCGATATATTTAATTGGTTTTGGAAGAAATTAGAAAGTAAGGTTACTGAACTGTCAGAAATCATAACAATTCTAGTTGATGCATTCTTGTCAAGAAAAGAAATCTTAATGCTCAGAAATGCTCCTTCTGTACATGCTGAAGGAAGTTTGGACAAAGTTGTAGCAGAAACAAGCACAGAAACACGACTTCTTAGCCTTTCTTTTCCTTGCAAGCTTTGGGATGAACTGGCAGTCATTCAAAATGCTGATAGCGTAAGAATTAGGAGCTCCCCTTTCATTCATTCACTAAGAACCCTAACCCTATTGTGAAAATCAGCCACTACTTCCATGCATGTTCAATAAGGGAGAAAGGGAAGTAGGTTTAAAAAAAAAAAAAAACTTGCAGCAAATGGTGTTCTTTCCAAATGTCTTTTCTCAAGTTGGGTATGACTAGGAAGTATCATAATTGCTCAAGTACTGCAGTTGAAGTGGTGCTAATTCTACAGTTAAAAGTTTTCTGACTTTATTCTTCTACATCGCACAGTGTGTTGAATAAAGGGGAATGTATTTAAACTTGACCTGAAAAAAAAGCACATAGGTTACTAATGTTATGAGTCCTCGTGTATGAAGCCTTAGTTCTGGCTTTTACCATTGGCTACTGTGAGCCAATGAGTATGTGTGGAAGGAGGATGGGGCACTTAAAGTTAAAACTAGCCATCAGGTAGGCTATCAGGTGTAGCTGAAAAGTGTGCTTAGAGGCGTACTCACTGAGCAAAGCAGCTTTCCTTGAAGCTGAATGAAAATGAAAAGCTGAATAATGAATGTCTGTTTCCCATATTCTTCTCAGAAAATAATGCTAAGCTTCCATGAAGAGCAAGAAGTGTTGCCAGAATCATTCCTTGCCAACTTCCCATCGTTGATAAAGATTGATATTCACAAAAAAGTGACAGATCCAAGTGTGGCCAAAAGTATGATGGCCTGCCTGCTCTCTTCTCTAAAGGCTAATGGTAAGCCTATTGCACACAGAATTGCTTGTTTATAATTGCATGTTAATTCTGGGATGCAGGACAAATTTGGGATCGTTACACTAATATACTGTTAATCTCAGCCTGAGATTGGATTCCTAACGTAGTTGGCACTCTGGATTTAGGTAACTTCTTATGAAAGACTTTTGGATAGAAGACTTCTGTCTTCAGTAAAAGGCAGCTTTTTGCCTTAGCTGTTATCCTGCAAATTAGAAGATAGGAAGAACTGAGGGAGCAATTTGGCAATGAAAGCATGTTTTGTTGCATCTTGAACGGTACACAACCATTCATATTTCCTCTGCTGGCAGTGGTATTTATCTGTGGCAGTGTGCAGTGGTCAATGATTACCAAAACCTTCAATATGGGGAAGTTCTTGGCCATCTGCCTCACTGCACACCTGAGGTTCACAGGTCTTCTGCGCTTTTTGGTACCCTCCTGTAGTGCTGTTTCCTCAGGCAACATTAGGGTTTCAGGGTGCTTTTTTTGTTCAAACCAACAGGATGTCTGCACTATGCAGTCCCTTTAGGGAATGGTCAGCTATGTTGCCATAAATCTGGTCTCTTGGGGCACTGTGCTGCATACGGAAATGGATCAGTGATTTTTATTGGGCTTAAATGTCAAACTAGATGGGGGCTCTAATAATATTTGATGTCTGTGCTTTTTACAATAACTCTCTGTTACTGGTTTGTCTTTCTTCCCTCTTCAGGCTCCCGTGGGGCTTTTTGTGAAGTGAGACCAGATGATAAAAGAATCCTGGAATTTTACAGCAAGCTGGGTTGTTTTGAAATTGCTAAAATGGAAGGATTTCCAAAGGATGTTGTTATCCTTGGGAGAAGCCTGTGAAGCGCTTGACAGTGAACTGTTCCAGTACTGTAGTCCCTTAACAGCTGGGCAGGTAGTGGTGGGGATCTTCATATGGTCTAGCTACACAAAGCCAGCAGCAATAAGCCAGCTTGGTAGAGGGGGCTATGCGAAAATCACCCATCACACGTGCAGACTATGATTTGTTGGAAGGGGATAATGCTGCTGAAAACACTGTTTTAACAAAGAGAAACCTTGTCCTCTCCTGGTCGTGTGTGAAGTGCCAAGGAATCTTGCATGGGCTACAGCTTCTTGGAGGAATCCCTCTCAGTCAGCGTTGTGGTCGACAACAGTTCTCTGCATTCAAGCATCAGAAGTGGTCTCTATCAGAAGTATCTGTAAAGATGCCGTTTTATTTCTGTTGTTGACTAGGATGCAACTGGAAGTTGCAGAAATGGGAGGGATTACTTGTGTCAATCAGCAAATTTAAAGATAAGTAGCTACAGTTCTGTTTTTGACTATCTTTATGCTTGTTGATAAAGCAATGACCCATTGTCACTTCTAATGACCATTGGTTCAAGCTTTGTGCTTTGTTAGGGACAAATGTGCAGTGGTCTGTGGCAGAAGTCACTTAAAGACAAACTTGTAAATTTCAGTGTATATAAACTTAGCTGTATGCTGACTAACTTTTTGTTTACCAGTTTTTGTAACTTTTTCTTTTAAAAAGTGAAAAGGTATAGGTCCAAGATGGCACTTTTGAATAACAAAACCACAATGGAGAGCGAATTTGTCCTCAGCACTGACCTGTTTTTTCTTTTTTTTTAACTGTGCCTCGTGTCCAGGGCTAGAAACTGACCATCTTGGGTAAGGGGTGCTGATCCCAAAGGATCCTTCCTTCAGATGTCAGGTTGTTCCCCGCAAGGCTGCTGCTGCTCGAGGCTATCATCATTCTGGGACTGAAACAGCAATTCACAGGGTGGTCTGCTGAACCTGTTAATTTTGGTGGCATTAGTACAGAATTGTGGATGGAAGATGGTGAGGGGGGAGAGCTGGCCCACAGCTGGGATTTATCCTTGGAACAGTCACCATGTTTCACAGCCTGTTCGTACTAGTTTGATTAAATCAGGGTCCTCAAGTCCTGCACATTTGTATCAGATAACTTTTCTATAAGAGATGCCACAATAAGCACATTTTTACACATTATTTAAATGGTTACCTACTTTTAAATGTTCCAAGAACTTAATGTTTTTATCCAGGTCTGACGTGTTTGGCTATGTGATAAAATCAGCATGGTATGGGATCTGGCAGCGAGGTAGTTGTATCACTTGTGAAATCAGCATTTCACAGAAGTCCCAGTGTCCCAAGATACGCGATTGGCCAACGGTATACACCTTGCAGTACCTTGCTTCTTTCACCTGCCACCATCAGCTGTCTTTATCTTCCTTTTTTAAATTTCCTGGGTTATTTCAGTGGTGCACAAAGGAAGTTCAGATCCTTGTATGAGCTTCCATCTGCATAGAAGTTACGCAACCTCCAATGAACGGCATTAAGACTACAGTAATGTTGTCTGCGACCTGTAAGGAGATGCTGTGGTTGGCCTTCCGGTACAGTCACGTGCAGGATTATTTTTTTCCTTTGCAGAATGTGAACGATTTTTTAATGCGGTAGCAAAATATTTAAGTTTCAACAAGTTCATTTCATTTTTTTTTTTTAGAGAGAGGTACGGGGTTGTGCTATGGGATTTCATGTAAGTCAGAGCTGAATGCCACTAGTTTTTAATCCAGCTTTGAGTGCATGTTGAGTAGCTGATAACTTGGTTTATCAGGTGGGAGAGGTTTTTTTTGTTGTTTGTTTCTTCATGGATACCAGAGTCAACTTATTTTATCTGGGTTCATAGCATTACAGCATAGGATGCTTGTGGCCTTATTTTTTGGCTCGTAAGGAACTGCCACATTTTCTCTTCCTATGACTTTGTTATTATTATAGAAGTTAATTGTATAAGCCTATGGAATGTCAGGCCAATACCATCATTCTAGGATTGTAAAGTGATACGTTGACATATCTTTCATGGTTAAGAATTTTCATTAAGGTTGGAATGCCACTTTCATTAATCTGTTTTTAGATCAACAGTATCTGTAGCAGAAAAAACGACCTGTAAAACTGTATTTGAAGACCATGCAAGAAATAGAATAAAAATTGAGAAGTGAATGTAAATACAAAATGTGTATTTTGTCGTGTGAGGTTTTTCAACCAAAAATGGCTCGGCAGTGTATGTTGCATCATGCCATGTGTGATCAGCTGTCACAAACTTGTCATGTGCTTTGGTGGCAGTGTTGCGTGGTGGACACTTACGTGTGCTGATGCTTGTCATAGGTGAGTTTTCCATGACACTTTGGAAATACTCACCCCAAAATCTTCAGAGTGGCAGTGCTCAGAATTACCACCAAGCAAAAAAAGATGGGTTTTACAGCCCAGTAAAAGGGTGTATTTAAAAAACAAAACATCCCTCCACCTGCCATGGAAGTTCACAGTTATGTGTAGAACATAATGTTCAAACGAAGTAGGGTGATTAGTAATTAAAATCTTTTCTCGTAATCCAGTAAGCACGTGTTACGTTGAAATATTTTTCCTTCAGAAAATCAGGTGTTGCACGCAGCTATCTGTGGTGTTGAAGCTTTTCTTGTGAAGTTGCAGCAGAAATGGCAGTGACTTGGCTATGTCCAAAGCAAGCCAACTGTAAAAACTGGAAGGTCGTGGTTCATACCCTTTCTCAAATGTGTGCTGTGTAAAGAATCAAGTATGCAAAAGGAATTGAAAATACAGGGAGGTTGTTGTGATTAAATGCAGCAGCCACTGCTCTTTCACGGAAATAGAGCACTGAAGAGATCACTGGTGAGCATGGGAAGTGCTTGAAAATTGGCATAAGTGCTCTTCAATTGATTCAGCAATGAAATGAAAATTACTTGACTAGGTAAGTATTGGCAGATACTCTTATCAGCAGAGGAAATAATCTCACAAATTAGCAGTTGCAACTGTAATTGTGTGTGTGTGTTCTGTTGTAACAGCAGAACATTCTGCTCTGGGGTTGAATGTGTGTGAGAACCCACATCTATCTGAGAACCCACAGGTAGATCTGATGGTAGTAAAGCAACTGCAGTTGTTTCTGAATTGAAAATGCTTTTATCAAAAAAGCTAAGATAACTGGGTTACTGATCTGTCTGTTTTGTAGCTCTTAACATCAAATAATTCAGGTTGGAAGGGATGTTGAGTGGTCATCTAGTCCAGCCTCCTGCTCAAAGCAGAATCAGCATGGAGTTCAACTCCGGTTGCTCAGGGTCTTAAAGAACCCTCAATTCTTTCAAAAACATCTGAAAGCAGAGAGCACTGCTTGTGTTCTGTTCCTTGATCGTTGTCATGAAGAGGGTGTTCCTCTTTATGATGGTCACCTTGCTGTCCTGTTGAGCACCTCCATCAAGAGCCCAGCTCCATTTTCATACCCTCTTATGGGGAGTGCAACCTTCCAATACCCGCGTCTTCTCTTTCCCGTGCTAAACAAGCATATTTTCTTCAGCTCTTCATCTTTTCTTTGCAGGCCACGTGCTAGAACATGCTAGACAGTTAACTGATGGCTGCAGTGAAGATATTGGTGTGAATCCGCCTGGCTTTGCCCAAGCACACATTTGGTGTTGCGGGCACTCCTGCTACCTTTGCTCGGTGCTGTTGTGTTTCGCCTGAGCCACTGCCCTTGTCAGAGCCCTGGGCTACGTTGGGTTTGGCACAAAGGGACCTTGCTGCTGGAATGGCTGTCGGCAGACCCGTCTGCCCCATGAGCAGTTTGTTACACTTTGTCTTCAGTAGCCACTATGTTTTATTTTCCTATTTCAAGGATTCTCTGCTGCAAGTGGGACCAAATTTCCAGGGCTCAGGCCTAAAAAAGGTGTGTCCAGCGTGAGTTTTTCAGCATGAAAGGGACTTCGGTCACTTCTACAACTTCTACACAATGATCACAGTACTTCCCAAAGCAATCAAATTCTGTGCATCCCCCAGTCCTGGGAACAACTAATACCTGAAGCCAAAAATAAGTGGGGCAAATATTCTCCGGAGTTTGAACTGTCTGCTCTAAAAAATAAGTTGAAGTGTGTGTGTTTATCTTCCTGGAGAGTAGCTTTTTATGTTCTGGTCCTGTGTGTGGAGTGTCAAACAGGAATAAAAGCAAATTTAAATGTATATCTTAGGTCAAAATCTGATTTCATTTGTTTAAGGAATGTGTCTGGTGGGAGCTGAGTGGCTGTAGCTGGTGGTTGCAGACCAGAGGGTGGCTGTGGGGGGAAGGTTAGAGCAGTGACCTCGGAATTAAGGCTGAGGGGAGGAGGGGGTTGTGCCATGTTCCCCTCTTTGTGGGAGGCGGTACAGGAGGGAACAGGGGTGTAGTGTAAATGCCTTCGGGTGATGTGAGCTGAGAGAAGGGAGGTTCCTGCAGAATTTGGGGTTGTAAAGCTAGAGAGGGAGAGGAGCTCGCACACGTTTGTGTGTTTTGGGGAATGTCCCATCTGACCGGTGTAAGATGGCAAGAATGATGTGGAAACTTGTGCCTTGATACTGCTGAGGATGGTCATAACTGCCAGGTATTAACACAGTCAGCTGGAATATCTGGCGTGCTCAGGAGGAAGAGGACTGCCTGTTCTGAGGCTTAATGCATGCCTTACTCATTAAGGATCGAATTCTCTGCTTTTACCCTCACCGTGCATGGACAGGAGGCACTGGATTGCTGTCTTGTGCTCGCTGCCTTTGCCTGCAGCCCTACACCACAGAGCAGGTAAGGCTTTTGCTGCCTGTAGTTTGTGCTCTTGGACGTTCTGCTGGCACCGTGGTAGTGTTAAAGAAAATGTACGGGGGAGTGGGTGGATCCGAGTAGTGTTTCCACTTGCCTTTCAGTGCCAAGCAGTTGGGAAACTGTTACAAACACAGGCATCTCTGCTCCCTCTGTCGCTGCATCCTCTGTCCCAGAGGGAAGTTGCATTTTCCTCACCCCTTGATGTGTCCTGGACATAGAAAGTGGGCTTAGGTTGGCACCGAGGGAAAGAAAAGCTGTGCGTGCACCTTGAAACTCTCAGCATTTGGAGCCAGGCTTGATGTGGATATTTCACTGTTTCCTTTGAGGGAACACGAAGCAGAATTTTCCTTGCTTCCTTCGCTCCGGGTGCGTGGCTGCAGATGGCACATGTACCTGCTGTGTGCTGCAGCCAGATGGCTGCGGGAGCTGCTGCAGGAGCAAGCGAGTTCAGAGGCGTGCTAGGTGTGCTTGTGTAACACTTGTCTTTTTCTGGGCCTTGATTCAGCTCTTCAGAGCTGCTGTCATGTTGCTGTTGGATCAGCTCCAGCTGGAGCAGTGCAAATGGCAGGCTGGTGGAGGCCTCCTCTGCAGTGGGAGCGGGGCCAGCTTCTGACCGAGAATGTGATGTGAGCTCACCCTATTGAAGGGATCTCTTTCAATGCATTTCAATGCAGTTTCTGCCCCCAAAACGTGGAGCAGGCTGCTCTGGTCCTCTGCTCCCTGCGCTGGATCCTGAAGAAGGACATTGCCTTCCCTTCCTCTGCAGGTGGAGGCCCATGTACTGCACACAGTCCCTGGGCTCTGAGATCAAGCAGTGGAGATGAGCTGTGCCCCCTCCCCATTGCATCTTTGCTCCCCTTGCACTGGGCTTTCTCACCCCCAAGCTGACTTCTGGGCCTTTCCCCACCCTTGCCATTTAGGATCCTGTCCCCTCTTCTGCTTATCCCCCAGAAAAACTTCTGACGGCGAGGGTCGCTTACTAGGAAAAGCCATTAGCCTCCCCCTGGGCTAATAACCCATCACCGTTTATTGCGAGGAAACGAAACCCCATAAATGCGGCATTTCACCGGGTACAGCTGCGCGCTCCCCTGAGCCCTTCTGGGGCGCCCCAGGCTCTGCCCTGCCACCGGAGGGGACAGGAGGGGACAGTCCCTTCCCTCGGCAGCCGCTGGGTGCCGCCTCTGAAGGCTCTGGGGGGTGCGGGGGCGGGCACGGGGCGGTGCATCCCGGCACGGCTCGGCTCGGCACGGCTCTGCCCGCCCCACTCCCTGCGCCGCGCACATGGAGCCGCACGGACCCGGCAGCGTCCTGTTCGGTGAGGGGCACCGGGGGGTTTGGGGGGAGAAATAAATGGGATGGGGGGGCAGGACATTTCGGGGAGGTTTGGGGGAAAGTTAGCAGGCGGGTCGGAGGCGGGGGAACACGTGGAGGAATGGATTGGGGGGGATAACACGTGGGGGGGGGGGGGGAGGAAGCAGGGTTGGGGACAGCGGGAGCGCACGGGGAGGGCTGGGGAGGGCCACGTGTAGGGCCGGGATGTGGGCGCACGTGTAGGGCCGGGGGGGCACCGGGCACGTGGCGGCGGCGGCAGGGGGGCCCTCCTCCTCTTCCATACCCTTCTTCTTCCTCCATACCTTTCCTCTTCCATGCTCTTCTTCCTCCTCCTCCTCTTCCTCCCCGTCCTCCCCCCGTCCCGCCGCCGCTCTCCAGACTGCGCGCACGTGTCCGGGGCCGTTCGCAGCCCAAAGCGCCTCGGCAAACGCTTGCACAAAGTGGGGCAGCCCCCGAGGCTTTCCTGCACCTGGGTTTCGTTCCTCGCCCCCGTGAGCTGAATGCATGAGCAGGGTTAGGGACGGGGCTCGCCCTGAGCTGTTTGCTGAGCCTCGTGCCTCTCTCTCCGCTGGAGATGCCGTGCCTGGTGCGCAGGGCTCGGCCCCACGTTTTTTCCCCTCTGCTTCACATTGGTGAATCATCCTGCAACAAGCAAGCACGCCCAGGGTGCTCTGCCTGTCCTTCCTCGCCACGGCTGGCTGAACCCTGACCATAAGAGCTCAGGACGTCATTTTGCCTCTCCCTTCTTCTTGTAGCTCCCTGGGCACACACATAATAAAACATCTCGGGACTCCTGCTGCCAACTCCCAGCACCCTGCACCCTTGGGTTGTTCCTTACCTCTCATGTCTCTTCCTCAATGTCTTTGCTTCTACCGCCAGCCTCTCCCTAGAGCAAAACTTCGCTGATGTTGGGGAGAGCAGAGTATTTCTGTCTGCTGCCTCTTCCTACCTAAGGGAGGGCAACCTGGCTTTGCTGAGCTCTGGAGGGGATGAGCATCGTTCTGTGGGATTTTGGGGGCAGCCATTTAGGGGACACCAAGTTTTGTCCCTGTAGGGTGTTGAGCTGGGTTCACAGTGCTCGGGGTCACTTCATCCTGGAGCCATCAGAGAGGCCCTGTGTTTCAGGGACACCACGAGCTTGTCCACCCAGGGCTGGGGCTCACCCTGGAGACTTTTGCTGTGTAACCCTCGCTTCAGCTTTTCTGTCTTCTGCTTCCAGGCTGCGAGCTGACTGCCAGTACCAAATCCTACACGTTTCAGGTGGATGAGGAAGACGACTCTGACCACGTCTTGGCCCTGTCTGTGGTAAGAGACATGAAAACAAACCCCAGCAGCTGGCAGCCAGCATGAACAGAGGTTCACGTTCCCTGTTCTGTGTAGCAGCAGCTCACCTCGCGTGGCAGCTGGGCTGGAGCATTGCTGCGGGTCACTTGTCCCCTGGAGAGCCCCGGCTGTGTCTCCTGGGGGAGCAGTACCCAGGATTTCCACTCCCCCCCCCCCCCAGGTTTGCCTCACGGATGGTGCCAAGGACGAGTGCAACGTGGTGGAGGTGGTGGGGCGAAACCACGAGAACCAGGAGATCGCTGTGCCCGTGGCCAACCTGAAGCTGTCGTGCCAGCCCCTGGTAAGAGGTCACTTTGAAGGCTCAAACGGGAAAGCTGTAGGGAACTGGACATCTCTGGGTGTCTGTAGGGCTTTCCACGAGGGTCCTGCCTGTGAGCCGCTCACGGGGAAATGCCCTGGTAGCCTTGGCCTGGCTGCAGGTGCCCCCAGAGCCTCCCTGCGTGGGTACGTGCTGCTGCCCAGCTCTGTGGGGTCGGCCCTGGCCCCAGACCACCCTCCCAGCCCCTGCATCAATGGGGTGGCCTGACGGGGCTGAGGCCAAGGGCTCTGCCTGTTGCCCGGGCAGGGGTGGTGTGAGAAGGACGCAGCCGGCTGGCTGAGCGCTCTGCGGGGGCACACGGGGCGCTCTGCTTCTTACCTCTGCCCCTAACTCGGCTCCGTCTCTTCACAGCTGAGCCTGGACAACTTCAAGCTGCAGCCCCCGGTGACTTTCCGCCTGGCAGCGGGCTCCGGCCCCGTGCACCTCGCCGGCTGGCACCAGATCAGTAAGGGCTCGTGTCTGGGGAGAGGCCGGGGAGGAGCAAGGGCCAACGACCCCCCTGGGGGGTAACATTGCTCTTTGTGTGTCCCAGCGCACAGGGAAGACATTTCCTTTGAGGAGGACGACGAGGACATGTCTGAGGAGGAGGAGATTGCTCCCATCGTGCCAGCCAAGAAGGAGCGGAGGAAGCAGTAAGGGTGGCTCCGGGCGAGGTGAGGGGCTGGGCATGGCAGGGTCATGGCAGAGGGGTGCTGCCCTGCCACGGGGGGGCTGTGCTGGGGGACCCCCTGCAGGAGGCTGCTGCTTTCAGTCTGCTTCTTCCCCCAGGTGCTCGCTGAGACTTCCTCCTGGATGACTTTTACCTCAGACACCTCTTGCCAGGACCTCAACGTTTGCTGCTTTGTTTTTTATTTTTTATTTTTTATTTTATTTTATTTTATTTTATTTTATTTTTCTGTTGGACCTTTTTTGGGACTGGTGAGCTCCCAGCACTGGGGTGTCTCCTTCCCCACCTCCCTAGGAGGTTGATCCCAACCCCAGCCGGGTGCTGCTGGTACCTCCCCTCTCCCCATCCCTCTGCTGGGAGCTGGGGCTGGTGGGGGTGCTCCTTGCCCTGTGCCTTTCTGCTGCCCTGCACCTCTGCTCTGTGCACCTGGCTCCGAAATGCCCAGTCCTGGCCCCTTCCCCAGCAGCTGGACGTGGAGCCAGAGGCAGTTTCACTGATTCTTGGCTGCTTTTCTGTACTCACACCTTGTTTTTATACATTGGAAATGTGGAACCGGGGCCCAGGCTGCACCTTCACCTGCGGGCTGGCAGCTCAGGGCCTGCCTGTGGTTTGGAGGGGGGGTGGGGGTCGACCTGCTTTGTAAGGAACCGTTTTTACACCAAATAAAGGTCTCAGGTGTCAGGTCTGGTGGCTTGGCAGGTTCCTCCCATGCTCAGGGTGGTGGGAGATGCTCCTCCGTGTCCCCCTGCTTCCCATGGAGCTGCTGCGGATGCAGAGCACCCAGGAGGGGCTCGGGGTCTCCTCTCTGTCCCATGAGCTCTGCAGCTGGGACACTAAGGGACAGGGGCTGAGCTGGTCAGGGCCCCAGCTCCATGTGCTCCACCTGCGTGCTGTCCCTGCGAGGAGGTGAATCCTCACCCCGCGTCCTCCTCTCCTCACCCCTGCAGCATCCCGGGGAGTGATGAAGCTCCAGCACCTGCACAGCGCGGGGCTGAGCTTTGCTGGGGAGCCCCAACATGCCTGGGGGGGGATTTCGGGCTCCCTGTGCTTTGCCTAGCTGGCTTCACCCCCCTGGGGGCTGGCAGCCCAGCTGGCCTTGTGCTAAGGGTTTCACCGGGGGTTTCTTCACATCCTTGACCCATGGCTCTATGCCTGTTCTGGTTCTTGACATTGGCGGATGTCCCTGAAAAACACTGTGCCCTTTCCAGCCCTGCTGGCCTTTTTGGTACCCTGGGACACTGAGTTTCTTGGGATATATGGACTCTGGTAGGAAATCCTCCAGGGCAGATCCTTTGCTCCTGCCCCATCCTGGGTTATGAGTGTGGCCGTTCCCCTCCTCCAGGACCCGTGCAGCCCCCTCCCCATCCCTCACCCCTGTTTCCTCCCGGCCCCAAACACCCCTTGACCATCCCAGAGGGAAACCACACTCACCCCAGCCCTGTAGGACCGGGGGACAGTGGGGTGACACCGGTCACTGCCGGGGGGGGCACAGGGTGGGGGTCTGGGTGCGTGTATGGGGCCGAGGAGGCGGCGGGGGCTGGCGGGTCCCTCCTGGGGACCGCTAGATGGCAGGCGGGCAGCGCCGTGCCCTTGTCCCTTGCAGAGGGGCCGGGCAGCCCCCGGGATGCTCGGGGAGGTGACATGTCCCTGCCCTGTGTTCATGGCGCAGGAGGGGAGGTTGGGAGGGGAACAGAGCTCTGGCTGTGCCCGCGTAGGGTCAGCATGGTGCCCAGCCCCTGCCTGGGCTGGCGTGCGCAGGACCTTATAGAAGCTTGCATGGGGTCTGCAGAGCTTCCCGGTTACAAACCCCAAATCTGCGTCCCAACATCCCCACCACCCCCTGGAGCTCCCAGGGTGGTGATGCTGGGCAGGGTGCTGGGATGTAGCAGGGGCCAGAGGGGACATGGGACAAAGCTTTGGAGCTGGGGCTGTCTGGCCAAGCCGCTCACAGGGATGGAGAGGAGGGATTCAGGGCTCGGAATTGGGGCTCATAAGGGTATGGGTACAGCCAGGGCTGCACCCAAGGCACTCTCCAGAGAGGTGAGCAGCTCTCCCAGCTCCTGCACTGCTGCCAGGGGTGCTCTCAGTGCCTCTGGGGGGTTTGTTCCCCTCTCTCCAGCCACGTCCCAGCCTCGGTGTGCTCGGAGGTGAGTGCCGGGAGGGGGGGGACGCGCTCGCACCCGGCGCTTAATGGGGAAGGATGGGATTACAGGGGTCACGCTAGGTGAGCAGCTTCCTTCACCGAGCTGATGGTATCAAAGCAGGTGCCCCCGGCTGCAAATACCTTGGGCAAACAAACAGGGCTGCCTGAGAGCAGGTGAGCTCGGGCATGGCTGGGCTGGGGGGTGTCAGGGAGGAGCAGGAGGCTTGGGGTGCTCCTGGGGCTCCTGGTGTGAGGGCTGAGTTGTTTTGCATGGGGTGGGGGAAAGATAAGGGTGTGTGTGTGTGTTTGCATATGTGGGGTGTGGGAGCACCTCCAGAGCTCCTCCATGGGGTGCTGGAGGTGCCCAGGGAGCCAAATGATGCCCTAGACATGATGCCCCAGACCAGGTGGCTGTGGGGTCTCTGGGGGGTCGGTGCCTCCGAGCACCCTTTTTGGCTGCATTTCAGGGCTCTGCACGCTGACATCTGGGGATGGATCCCTTCCTGCTCTGGCAGCACCGGGCACCCCGGCACTGTCCAAACCACGCAGTGCTCGGAGAGGGGCTTGGGGTGGCTGTGCTGAGCCAGCCCATGGGACACCCTCATTTCGGGGGTCAAGCGTGAGTCGATTTTCAGGGATGGAGGAGAACGATGGGGAGCTGCTCTGCTGATCACGGCCAGGGAGAGGTTTTCCTCGCGATGCCCCAGCTGTTCTCGCCCCCCCAAACGTGCTCACGTTCGCAGGCAGTCCCCGGCTGGCCGGGAGGCGCAGCTGTGGCCGTGCTGTAGGTGGGGCTGGTCCCCCGCTCCATCAGCGCTCCGCTCCTGCCGCTGCTTCCAAGGGCGAGCCCGGGCAGCGCCGCTTCCCTCCGCAACCG
The DNA here is from genome assembly GCF_011077185.1 of Oxyura jamaicensis. Lineage (NCBI taxonomy): Eukaryota > Metazoa > Chordata > Aves > Anseriformes > Anatidae > Oxyura > Oxyura jamaicensis. Next base: position 22,208,475 of record NC_048898.1, read on the forward strand.
GGAGAGGCTGCAGCCCATCACCACCACCTTCCGGCGAGCAAAATGCCCCCGGTGCGCTGTGTGGGAGCAGCCCTGGCTGCTGGAGAGGCCGAAATTCAGGGCTGGGGGCGTTTTGGTGCTTGGATGTGGGCTGGAGGGTCTTCGTGCCCCCCCGGAGGGGATGGGGCTCCTCTGGCTGGGTGCACTCCAGACAGGCTCTGCTCCGGGTGCTCGCAGGGTGTGAGAGCCGGTCAGTGTCTCTGCTAGCGTGGGGACCTGTCCCCAGCCTCACGAGGGGAGCTGTGTGTTTGCAGGGTTAGAGCCGGGACACCCGTGGCTTTATGGGCTGCAGCAGGAGGTGCTGGGGGCGCCTGGGGGATGCTGGAGCAGGGCTTGTGCCACGAGACGGGGCCAAACCCACAACACTTAAAGGTGAACCCAGTTGGGCAGTGTTAAAGAGTCGGGGTCCATACCTGCAGCCACGTTACTGAAATTCCCAGGGCTCTTCCCGTGACAGCTCGGGCACTGCCCCACCACGCCATCCCCTCCTGCATCCCACTGAAGCCAGCTGCACATCCAGGCAGCGACAGCAGCTTTGCTCCCGACAGCCGCAGCCCAAATACCCTGGGGTCGCAGGTGTCGTGCCCTTTGACTCTTCCGTGGCACAAATCTGATCACTGTGGGCTGGGACGTCCCTGACACTGTCACCGCGCTTCCCTGCCAGGGCTGGTGGCAGCCGTGGGGACAGGGGGTGCCTGGAGCAGCGGGGCTGTGCCCCAGGGGGATATAAGGTCTGTGGGTGGGACCCTCCTGTGCAGTCCCCTGATCCCAGCCCCGCTGGTGGCAGCCCCAGAACGGGCAGGATTTGGCCTCCGTGGTGCCCTTGGTGGCTCTGTGTTGGTGCTGTGGGGGCTCTCTGGAGGGATGGGCTTGGATAAGGGGGTTTGGGGCAGGTCTGTGGGGCTGGTCTGGGATGCAGCAGGTGCAGTGGGAGCATGCCCACCTCGCTGTCACTCCTTTGGGGTTCACTCTCACGGGCCCCACCACATCCCCCCGTCCCCCATGCGGGGTGCCCGGGGCTGGATCCCCCGGACAGGGTCAGGACGAGCGGACAGGCTGGGATGTCAAAGGGGCCATAACCCTGGTGTTTTGCAAACTCCTGGGGTCAGCAGTTCAGCTGCCACTGACACAGGGGCCCGGAGACACACACGGGCATTTTGGGTGGATGCTGTAAGCAAACAAACGGAGGTAGAGTTACAGCCAGCCGACAGCCCCCCAGCCACCGCTGTTAGCTTTAGGCTTAGGCCCTAAGCACCCGTAGGCACGGGGCTGGGTGCAGGCTTCCTCTTCCCAGGAGGACCCAACCCCAAGCCAAATCCCCTGGTGCTGCTGGCTGGGAGCTGGGCAGCAAAGGGCTGGCATTTTGGGGCTCTGGCTCAGCTCCTGGGTGGCCGGGGGAGCCCCTCCAGCACCCAGCCTGGCTTTGAGCCCCGTCCCAGCCCTGCCTGGTGCTGCAGCCCATGGGGATGGTGCTGGGCGAGTCGTGCCAGCTGGGGATGCCTTGGGACCGGGTCCTGGGGAGGCTGTTTGGTCTGTGCCAGGCGGGGAGGAATGGGGTGGAGGTGAGCAAACACCACGTGTGCACATCCTCACCCACGTCTCCACGCGTGTCACCCTTTTCCCATGCAGGTGTGCCGTGGCCATTTGTGGGCAGGCTGCTCATTTACCAACCCCTGCTACACGCAGAGCAGATTTGCCCAAAAATGCCTGTTTTGGGGATTAAATTATTCAGGGCTGGGGATGCCATCTTCTCCCTGAGTTGATCTCACATCCTTGCTGGGAGCCTTTGCTTTTTGTTGCTGGCTTCTCTAGCTCAAGCCCAGCTGTGGGACTGACATGGGCCTTTCCTGGGCTGGATGGCCATGAGAGATACCAGTTCTCTTTCCTTGCAGGTATGTGTGGTCTGGGGGTCTGCCTCCCCATCGCTGCCCTCCACAGGGCTCCTGGATACTCCCAGCTCTTCACGCATCTCTAGGAGGTTGAGGCTCATATATGCCATATATGAGAGTTGTCTACAGGAGGATGACAGAGCCAATATTGCCACCAGCACTTCCACAAGCACATTTCCAGAAAGCTGCTGAGCAGGAGGTGGCAAAATCATCTCCAAAGGGCAGAGGAAAAACCTATTCCTTGAAAAAAAGCCATGTGAGCAGGCTGTCAGAGGGACCTAACAGGGCCACGCCACCCTGGTCGGTCCTGCGCAGGGGTGGGTGCAGCTCCAGGGGGCTGAGCATGGGGCTATTCCCCTGGCCCGGCGTTCCCACCACCTACAAACCATTCCTCAGCCCTTTTTCTAGTAATTGAATAGAGAGGAGAAGGAACTGTGAGCGGGCTCTATCTCCCCTCCCCGCTCTTGGCTTGCCCCGGGGCGGCCCCGGCGCTGTGGGTAGCGCAGACAAGGTCATTCCCATGTAACACATCCTGGGGGGCTTCGGCCCAGTTCCTTCCCTTTGGGGGGAGGCCGGGTTAATGGTGAGCGGTGGGATCGCCCCGGGGCTGCTCCGCACCGCTCAGCCATGCAGGAGCTGCTGCTGCCTCCGCAACGCCCCATTAATGCCGCGTGGGATCAGCGGGCAGGGGGCTCGGGCTGGGCAGGGTAAGAGTGCTGGGGCTGGTGTCCCTCTGGCTTTTATGGGAAGACTCCGCGTGCTTTGGGGTGGTTTATGGCCAAGCATCCTCCAGACATGGCTGTAAAGCATGACAAACTCCTGGTTTCCATGAATTTTGGCTCTCCATCAAGTGGTGTTGGAGGGGTTCTGGTTGCAGGGTTCTGGTGTCCCCATCTGCACAAAATCAGACATCAGCCCCATCCTGTCCTCACCCTGCTGGTGCTGTCCCAGCAAAAAGGAGGTGTGAAGGGGCTCCTTCTTCACCAGTGACCCTAGGGTGGGCTGGGAAGCACTGAGAGCAGGAGGCAAAGTTCTCAGTGGTCTTCTACCTGGGCACCTACCACCCCTGGTGGCCGTGAGCCCAGCACCCTCGGTGCTGCCCAGCCCCAGCTGCCCTCACCATCCTGCTGTGCCCCTCACCTGCCCAAAGGTGGGAAGGATGGGGACATGGAGGCCTTGGCCCTGCTCCCGGGCTGCTGGCAGGAGCAGGAGCATCGTCTGTCATCCCCTGTCAGCACACGTGCGGCTGCCCCCCCGGTGATCCCACGCCGGCCCGATTTTACGGCCACGACTGGCACTTGAGGCTGTTTGCTGAGGGCAGGGGGCACACACGGAGCTGTCAGCTCCCGGCCGCCTCTGACCCCCTTCGGGACACTGTAAATCTCCTGGTTTGAGGCAGCCAGGGCTGCTCTGGACGCGGCGCTGTCGTGCACATCGTGTCAGATGGGGGTGTGCAGCCTGGCACGTGGCCTGGCCCCGCGCCCACTGGGGCTAAAACGGGGCCAGCTACTGGTGACCATGTGTCTAAATCCCTTTCATTTTTTATGCATTAAAAAAGTAAGGATTTTTTTTTAAAATTTATTTTTTTTACCTTACAGTGTCAGGTATATCTCATGCTCTCTGCTCGGGTTCTGCCTGGTTCTCCCTAGACAGCCAGATTTATGGGCACGGGAGCTGCCTCACCTGCACCTCAGCACATCATTTTGATGTTTTTTCTCCCAAATATCTGCTGGACCGGTGAGCTGAGCCTGTGGAAGCCCTCTTCTGCTTCACCGAGCATCTTCAGTACCGATCCTGCTTGTTCTTTGTGGTGCTCCTGAAGCCTGCCAGGTAAACGCAGGCTCTGCCCAAGACCTTTTTTTCTTTTTTTTTTTTTTTTTCTTTTGCATCAAGAAAAGGGGAATAAAATGCACAAGAGGCTGATTCTACAGGGAATTTTGGGCAGAATGAGGCAGCTACCCGCCCTATAACCCTGCACACTGCTAGGTCTGATGATACTGATGTAGGGATTTTTTTCTCCATCAGCTCTGTGGGGCCAGCCTGGGGATGGGGCAATGTCCAGGTTCCCCCGCCTGGCTGCGGGGTGCTGGGCAAGAGCGGGTGAGACCCAGGTACCCCCCAGGGACACCCCCTGAGATGGTTGTAGGCAGCGTTTTGGGGTGAAACACCGAGTGTGTGGTGGGTTGAGGTGTGGGTGCACATAGGACTGGGGTGCCCAAGCAAGGGGGAGAACCTGCAAGCCGGATGTCAGCGTGCACGAGAGAGAGAAAAGTGTTTTGTGAGTGTAGTGGGAGAGTGCCCACGGGTGCGTGGCGTCTGGGGGGTGAGTGTGCAAAGAGGGGCGTGCAAAGGGCCGTGTGGGTGGAAAGGCTGCGTGTGCGTCAAGGGCTGGGGGAGCGTGTGCATGGACACGAGTGGGTGTGCAGGGACACCAGTGGGTGCGGGGAGTGTGCGCACGTGTGCGGGGGGCTGCATGTGTGTGCGGGAGGGCCGTGCACAAGCATGTGTGTGTGTGTGTGTGTGTGTGTGTGTGTGCGTGTGTGTGTGCGCTGTCACTCAGAGGCCGGCTGCCGGGAGCTGCCTTCCCAGCGGCGGCAGATAGCGCTGATTGCTGATTCGAGGAAACAAAATAGCAATTGTAATTATGGGCTCTGATAAGATAAAGGAAGGAGCGGGGAGCTCGGGGACCGGCAGCGGGGCACGGCCGACAAATTAGCGGCTGTCACTCAGCACCGAGCGAGGCGGCGCCGCCGCCGCTCACCGACGACCCCCGGCCAGGTACCCGGCCCCGGGGGCCGCCCGCCCGCCGCAGCCCCCGCCCCGGTGCGCTACAGGTGGCGGGGCCGGGAGCAGCCGCCGGGGCTCGGCGGCACAATGCAGCCCTCGGAGGCCCTGCCCGGGCTGTGGGGCTGAGCCCCGGCCCCCCATGGCCCCCCTCCGCCGGTCCTAGGGGTGCCCGGTGCCCGCAGCAGGTAAGAGCCCCGGGGGGATGCTCGGAAAGGAGGGGGGTCCCGCTGCCCCGCTACCCCCGGCTGCGTTATTTGCTCAGCCTCTCGAAACTCCTTGACCCCCCCGCCCCCCTCAATCCCTCCCCACCTCCATCAGACCCCCCCTCGGTCCCGTCCGTCCCTCCCTCCCCTCCGTCCCTCCCTCCCTCCGCCCCGGTAATCCTTTTAATGTCTGGCACGTCCAGCGAGAGGGCTCGCCCGCTCGGCCCCAATCCACAAGGCGCTGCGGAGCGGTGGTGGTGTCCCCAGCGGGGAGAACCCTCGGGGCTTCCATCTTCCCCCCCCCATCCCCCCAGCAGCCCTTAAGCCCCCATTTTACAGATGGGGAAACTGAGGCACGGCGCGGGGACAGCAGCCCGCAGGCGGCTGCGCCCGTAGTGCCAACTCCAAGCGGCCCGGAGACCCCCACCTCGGCAGGTACCGCCGGGGGGGGGGTCCCCCTGCGGCTGCCGCCCCCCCGGGGGCCGCCCCCCGGGAACTCCGTGCCCGCCCTCCCGGGGACCTCGGGGCCGCCTCCCGGGGCGGCAGCGGGGCCGGGAGCGGGACGGGGCGGGGGGGCTCCCCTCGGTGGGGTCGGGGAGGGAGGGGGGGCCGCCGGCCGTGAGCCCCCTGGGGCTGGGAGGGCGGACGGGTGGGCTTTTCCCCTCTGTAGCCGCTTGTGCCCTCCTTTCCTCGGGGCGAGGAGGACGCGCCGGCAGGGCGAGAGGAGAGGCGAGGAGCCGAGGCAGCGCCGCGCCCCCCTTGGCCCCCCCCCCGGGTCCCCCCGCCCCAAAACGGGCTCTACCCCGCCGCCGGGTCCCGGGCTCCCGGCCCCGCACCGGCTCCGCGATGGACCCCTGCTCCTCGCTCTTCAGCTACGTGTGAGTACCGGCAGCCTCCAGCCTCCCCCCGTCCCCCCCCCCCCCCGGGGCCCCGCGCCCCCCCGGCTCACACCTCTCTCCTGCTTTCTGTCCGTCCCCCCCCCTCCCTCCAGGTTAATGCACTTGTTCGTCCTCTGCCTGCAAGCCCAGGTAAGCGCCCGCTTCGCCGCCGGCTTTGTTTCGTGTGTGTGTCCCCCCCCATCCTCGGGGTCCGGGGGTGCCCCGAGGCCGCCGAGCAGCGCCCCGGGCTCGGGAGGGAGGGAGGAGGGAGGGAAGGAAGGAAGGAGGGAGAGGGAGGGCTGGAGGAGGAACACTTGAAAACCCCGGAGACAAAAGTCGCCCGGCTGTAAAAAGCCGAGGCCGGGTGGCTGCCCGAGGGGGGAGCCCCCCAGGCTGCGAAACGAGGGGCAGGAGAGGCGAGCTGCCGGGCAGGGAGCACCCGGGGCTCAGGGGATCACACGCTGTTATTTTTAAGTAGCTTTGGGTGCTGGCTTTCCCCCTTCCCTTCCTCTACATCTCACCGCGGATCTCCCTTTCCTCTTGTCTGGGGTTGTTTTTCCACGCCGCTTCACCTAAAAAAAGTAAAGCGGAATTAAAAAGAGGGGTTAAAAAAAAAAAAAGCCGTTTCCTTACTAAAAAGCATAGGTTTTGGTCCAGCTTCAAATTGTCAGACTGTAGCATCGCGGGTTTGTATCGCCAGAGACAGAAGTGTCACCAGCAGATTAAACAGCCCGGGCAGAGCTCGTGCAACACCCGCATAGCAGCGGGCAGGGCGCTGGGAGCAGTGCGCCCCCAAACCAGGGCGAAGCCCCCCTTTCCCTGCACATCACAGGTGCAGAAGCTTTTTGCAAACGCTCTTTAAAGCCCCTCTTTTTATTTTGCTGGAAGCTCGGGGAGGGGGGGAGAAAAAATCGAGTTTCCAGCCCAAACGCAAAGGGAAGCAGGCGCTGGGAGCGTGCAGTTGTGTAAAAACATAGCGGTAATATTTTGGAGTATGAGATGGAGACCAAATAGCGGCATGGCTAATGACCTCTCCTCCACATGGTACCCTCATCAGAGCCGGGAGAGAATCCCGCTGCATTATCCAAACGCCGTCTATAGGAAACACACATGCACACAGAGCAGCGGAGGGAGAGAGCTGACATTGTCAAGGGGAGATATCTATATAAAGGCAGCTCGGGGAGAGCGGCGGCTTCTGCTTTTATTGGGTTTTTCTTGTTGTTGTTGAAGACGGGAGGAAATCTTCCCATTTGACGTGGGGGTGGCGGGGGGTAGTCCCAGCCTTCTGATGTTGAAAGGAGCCATCTCCCAACATTTGCTCAGAATACATCTTTATAAATGTCAGGGAGCAGCGAAACTTTCCAGACTTAAAAGAGGGATTTGAGACGAGGGGGGAAAGGACTCCTGTGCACGCTCGGAGCCAGGAGCTGAGGGGGGAGTGGGTTTGGCTGCTCCTGAAAAGCATTTAAAGCCCGGGAGCAGCAGCAGGGCTGGTGGCTCTGGAGGGGACGGGCTCGGCGTGCCGGGGCTGGGGACAGCGATGCACCGGCACGGGCAGCATGTCGGGGCCCCAGGGGTCTCACACCACAAAATTCCCTGGGCTGGGGCATGGTTTCCTTGCACCTTGTAGTTCTGCCTTCTCCGTGGGTTTTGTGTTTAAAGAGCTCAGTGAATGAGGCGCTTGGGAGCAAAGAAAGAGCCTGGCACCTGGAAAAAAGGCAGTTGTTGAAAGGGCTGGGGCAGCGGCTGGGGTACGTGTGCTGGGTGCTCCTGTGGAGGTGACAAAGGTGCGGGGATCTGTCAGCCCCTCAGGGGCACCATCCAGTGCCCACCCTGCACATTTCCCCTGGGTCCCCTCCAGCACCCAGCCTTGATGCTTATCTCAGGGACTCTTGTGCCAGTTGGGACCCCCTGAATCCAGGGAGGCCTTTGGGGTCAGCAAGCCCCATCACGCTCCTGAGTCACCTGCACCTCGGAGGGCATGGCTGGAGGGGTCCCGGCTCTGTCGGGCCACCGTGTCCCGCTGTGTCCTGCTGCTTCTCCTTTGCTGGCGCGGGAGGCACCGCTGCCATCCCACCTCCACGATGCCCTGCGGGCAGCCACGAGCGATCTTTGCTCAGCCCATTCGCCCCTCTGAGGAGTAGAGATTATAATGGTGTGTCGTATATTTTTTAATTTCCTAAAGGTAACTGTTCAGTCCCCACCTAATTTTACACAGCATGTGAGGGAGCAGAGCCTGGTGACAGATCAGCTGAGCCGGCGGCTCGTCCGTACCTACCAGCTGTACAGCAGGACCAGCGGGAAGCATGTGCAGATCTTGGACAACAAGAAAATCAATGCGATGGCAGAGGATGGGGACGTGCACGGTAAGGGCGCGCGGGGGGGACGGGCAGCCGGGGAGGTGTCCGCAGCGTAGCGTGGCAATTGATGATTTCCGACCCGTTCGTTAGCCAGAAATCATTAAAATCATTCGGCTTGCGGGGGCTCGTGGAGGGAAAACACAGGGGTCAGCGCTCAGCAGCCGCAGGACTCGAGGTGAGGGCATGTTCCCCGTGCCGAGGGAGGGCAGCGGTGCTCGTGCCTGCTCGGTCGCGCTGCGCACCTGACTCGGAGGGCTCGGGGTGCTGCCTCTGAGCAGCGCAGGCTGCTTCGACACAGGGAGTCTCCGAGACTTCCGTTTGGGAAAGAAATAGGAAAGTTCAAATGAGAAAAGAGGGAAGTGGGAGAAAAAAAGAAAAAGTGAACTGCTGCTCCAGAAACCTGCCCTGAATTAGGGCTGCCCCAAGTGGAGTTTTCCCTATTTAACACCCACCCCGTGCATCCCCTTCCAAAGCAGGGGGTCAGGGAGGCAGTTGGCTGCTGGTGAGGAGACAAAGTGGGGGGCTCTGCGATCTCCAGTCTCCTCTGCCACCATGCCAGACCTGGAATCCCATCCCCAAAACCTGCGGCACCCCCTCCCCAAAAGCTCCAGCACCCTGGGGAAGAGGGACCGGTCCCAAAGGCGAAATGCTTTGACTGCGTGTGCCAGTGACACACGGGGATGCTCAAACACCGCACAGGTCAGTGGTGTCGTCCCCGTGGCCCTGGCTGTGCTCTATGGGGGCAGCCCGGGGGCCTGATCCTGGAGCCTCTGCAGGCAGGAGGTGCCTGTGTTTCTGTGCGCTGTAGGCAGGAATCACAACTGTTGTTCTTTGGTATTAGCTGCAATTTCCTTTTCTTGCTTGGGGAGATTAGTAGAAGTACTTTTCTTCCTTCCTCTTCTCTATTTTTTTTCTCCTTTTACTCCTGCTGCAAATTTCACGCCGAACTTTTCAGCTTGAGCAAAGCTCTGGCTCCCCGCGCGCGCTATTCCGTACTTACAGCGTTCGTCTTCCAAACGAATTATTCCCACCCTCGAGCAGCCCTGGATTGAAAGGGCATTAGCTAATTTCCCAGGCAAAAGGATGAAAAAAATAACAAACCCCTCGTCTTGTTTCAGATCTGTAATGCCTGGGCTTTAAGAGGCAGCTCGTGCATGCTGAAATAACGACCAGGTTTAAATAAGGCCAGGAGGAGGGGACTGGTGGTGGCTCGAAAAACTCTATTAAAACGTAATAAAAAAAGGTTAAGCATTTGAAGAGCGAAGGAGGAAAATGAAGACTGATCTAAAACAGAAAGAGAACAAGCAGTTTTTCAGATGTAGCGTTTTAAAGGAGTTGCAAGTCTGTAAATGTTAAAATAGAGGTTCAGGATTGTTCTATATGAATCTCTTGGGAGGCCCCCATGTCTGGAAGAACTATTAAAACGCTTCTTACTTTCACCTTTTTTAACATTTCCTGAATACTTTCTCCTCTTCGCAGTCCAGTTGGGGGATCAAGTGTGTCTCGCTGCATTTTTTCAGCATTTACGTAGCCACTTTCCCTTCAAAGTTTTAGCATGAAACATAATTTTACCGGGATAAATCTGTCACTTAAGCGAAAGAATAGAGTTGAAAATGTTAAGCTCCGCTCCCCTCCAGAAGGGGGGGGGGGGGGGACGGTCTCCCCAAAAATTGCTATTCAGAAACCCACCTCTGAAGAAAGGAGCCCCCCTCCCCAAGCCCCTTCATTCTTATTTTTTTCTCTAATTTTTTGGGGTGGGCGTGTAGAAGGGGTTGATTTATTTTTGAGGCTGACCCCTTTCCCCACGCTGACATTTTTACAGCCAGCTTCACATCGAGCCCGGCGGTTCCCTGTTATATGTCTTAATTGTCGATATTTGATTGACTTCTTTTCATTCCGGCTGTCCCTCCGGGGCTGCGCCCGTGGCGCGGCGAGCCCTGCTGCAGCCTTCCCCCCCGCCTCTGTAGGGTTTTTCTCTGTGCTCGGGTGCCGGTGGCAGGTTGTCCTCGTCCTCCGGGCTGTGGCGGGGCGGCGATCCCAGGCGGAGGCTGTAAATCACGGCCGCCCTTTGAGACGAGGCCGGGAGGGGAGCAGCGCGCATCCATCGCCTGAGTGCGTTTTGTGCCTGCTGGGGCCGAGGCCTCCCTGCTCCCTCCCTCCTCCTCCGTCCCTCCCTCCCTGCTCTTTCTATCTCTTGGAGGGAGAGAGAGCAGAGAAAAATCAATGCTCCTCAAACCTTTTATTGCCTCCCGGATCAATTCCTTCCCCCCCTTTCCCCAGTACGGATGAATTGGGGTCCCTGTCTCAGCGGTTCGTTTTTGGAGCTGCGGCTCCGCTGGCCGGTTTGGGGACGGTCCCTCCGGGTGCTGAGCTGTGCTGGTGTGGGCTGAGGCAGACTCTCCACAAATTTCTCTGCTCTGAGCACAACCTGTGCCTGGCTGGGGGTGTGGAACAGAGTACAGGGAAGTTTGGGGAGGGGATTTTCTGTAGGATGACGTGGGTAAAGTCCCCGCTCTGTGCCATTGACCCCAGCAGTGCCTGCGATGCGAGGGGTGCTGGATCAGGGCAACACAGAGAGAGGGGCAGCAGTTTGCGTCTGGTCCTGGAGAACGGTTTAGGCTTGGTTTAGCTTGTGTGTGCACCCACAGATTGCATTTGCCATTCAAAAGCATCCCCCTACAAAACCACCTGCTGCCCTCCGGGGCTGGGCACCGCTGGGGCAGCTGAGCACCACGGGATGGGGATGAGAGCGGGCTGGACCACAGCCCTGTGGAGCTGAGCAGCCCCTGGGCAGAGGTTGGAGAGCAGAAATGAGGCGCTTATCCATGGCCCTGTGAGGTGCCATGTGCTTAGGGGCCCTGCAGGCCATGCTCTGGTTACCTTGCTGAATTGGGTGCATGGGAGCGGGTGCTGATGCTCGGCAGGACCTGATGGTGATGAGATCTCTAGTGGTGAGATGGGACAGACCCAGCTGCCTTTTAATGGGGAAATCTTTGGTGCTTGGCGCAGTGCAGCCCTGTTGAGCTGTGAGCAGGTAGCTGCTGTCATGCTTGGGGCTTGTCCCCAGTCTCCCTGTGAGCAGAGCTGGCTGGGGACCGTGGCAGCAGGGCTGGGGGAAGGATGCCCTGTCCCCATCCTCCCCCTTCCCCGGGGACGGGTGGGCTCCGAGGCTCGCGTTCCCAGGGCGGAGGCAGGAGGGAAGGTGACAGGTCTATTTATAGGCGGCCCATCGACCCAGCGATTTGCATAGCTCCTTCGGAAGTCAATCGATGCCTCCATTAAAAAAACTGAGACCAAATCAATACGCCCTCTCGACTCGCGCAAAGGTGAAAGGCATTAAAAGGATGGCCGTACCCTTCACGTCCCCCCCCCCGCCAGCTGCAAAGTCACTGCTCCTCCTGCAGCCCTGGCCTGGCAGAGAGGCGCAGAGAGGTGTCCCCGTGGGCTGGGGACAGCTGGCACTGTGCCGGGCAGGGCAGTTGGCTTGTCCCCTGCCTGTCACCGTGTGCCCTGATCCGTGCTGGGACACTGCTGGGGTACCCGAGCCACGCGGAGCTGGGCAAGGCAGAGCTGCTTCTGCATGGCTCCGGGTGACAAAGTGAGGTGACCAAGGTCATGCAGAGACACAGTGGCAGGGCAGGAGGATGGCCTGGCTGGGCTCTCCATCCTGTGACACCCCCCCCCCCCATATTTCTTTCCTCCCCAGCCAAGCTCATCGTGGAGACCGACACCTTCGGGAGCCGCGTGCGCATCAAGGGGGCGGCCACGGGTTTCTACATCTGCATGAACAAGAAGGGGAAGCTGATCGGCAAGGTAGGGGGGCTGGCACCCACCCCTGGGGATGGGGGCATCCCAGGGCTCAGTTTTGGGGGACGGGGGACAAGGCACCCTGCAGCCCAGGCGGGTGGGAAGGGGTGGGCAGGTGCCGTGTGGGGCACATTCCTTGTATCTCCCCGAACAAATAGGCGGGTTGCTGGGCTATTCTCCCCGATTACATGGTACAAGGGCCGGGAATGTCGAGATGCTCCTTGGGGCAGGCTGCTTAGTCACGCTCCCTCCGAGCCGCCGTGCTCCCTCCCTTGGGAAAATCGCGGGGCAGCGATTTTCTGGGAGGGTTTTCCCTCCTCTAGGGCTGTGGGGCCTCTCCGTGGTCCCTGTGCTGTGTGTAACGTGGAGGAGCTGGGCCTCCAGCTGCCACCTGCATCAGTGGGCATCGTGCCCATGGACCACGTGCTGTCCTCCCTCGTTGCCCCTGCAGTTCTGGGTGGGTTGGGATGGAATGGGTAGATGAGAATTGCTGCAGAGATGGAGAGTTTGCTCACGGTTGTGCTGTCAGGGGAAGCCAGCCCGTGGCATGGATAGAGGCAGGATGGCAACAGGTAAATATCCCCTGGTGTCCACAAGGGATCAAAGCCTGGGACAAGCTGCACGTGGGGCTCACAGCCCGGTGCTGGCATCACTCTGGGGATAGCTTTGGGGCAGCTCTGACCTGTAGGAGAGGTGGGAAATGAGCTCTGAGCCCCCCACAGGCACCAAAACCCAAGCCCGGGGGGCGAGGAACAGCCCCCGTTACTGAAACCCCCTGTCCCCTTCTGTCCCGTGCAGAGCAACGGCAAAGGCAAGGACTGCGTCTTCACGGAGATCGTCCTGGAGAACAACTACACGGCGCTGCAGAACGCCAAGTACGAGGGCTGGTACATGGCCTTCACCCGCAAGGGCCGCCCGCGCAAGGGCTCCAAGACCCGGCAGCACCAGCGCGAGGTGCACTTCATGAAGCGGCTCCCCAAGGGCCACCAGACCACCGAGCCCCACCGGCGCTTCGAGTTCCTCAACTACCCCTTCAACCGCAGGAGCAAAAGGACTAGAAACTCCAGCTCCAAGGCTGGCCCTTGACTTGCCAAGCCCTGAGGACTCTGCTTAGGAGCTTGGTGGACTTAACCCGTAGAGACTTTTCCTATATGGTTATTAAAAAGCGAACACAACAGGGGATGGGGGGAGGACTGAAAAAAAGAAATTACCTGCGGTAGTTGTTGATAATCTGGGGGGGGGGGTGATTTTGTTTTTACAAAAAAAAAAAAAGGGCAAAAAAAAAAGAGGCTCTATTTTTATACTCCAACTCAAAAAGAGATGAAACGTTCAGAGACTGGCGAGGGGGGGAAGAGCTCTTCGCTTAGCAGTGGTCTAGTCTGTTTGGGGTCGTGTTTTGTTCTGTAATTTTTTTTGTAGCTCTAGGGGGAAAGGAGAGGAAAAAAATATCACCATTTAAAGCAAACAAGCAAAAAAAAAAAAAAGAAATCCGAATGTGGGAGCAACATGCTACCTAAATGAACTGAAAGGATTCTTGCCAGAGAGGATGGAAAAGTCAGAAAATGATGGGGAGGGGACGTGTCAGAGGCGAGGACCCACGGGTCTGTTCCAGCTCCTTCCCAGCATCGTTTGTTTTTGTCCTCAGGAGCAGGAGGAGGTGGTGGACACCTCGCAGAAAGTCCTGGACCGACTGGTACCTCTCACCCACCAGAGCATCTCTGGATTTTTTTTTATAATTTTCCTTTTTTTTCCCTGAACTACTATGGAGAGTCAGCAGGTGACGGCTGCTGTGGAGCAGGCTGGTGGTATCTTTATTTTATTTTATTTTTTTCCATGAGGAAAATGTGAACTTTTCACCATTTTTTTTCTGTTTATTTTTTATTTTTTTAATCAGATGGATGTTTTCATCTAATTAAAAAAAGTTTACAAATTACTGTGGAGCCATTTCAGGCTGGTTTTGTTGTAACACTCGGTTTGTGGTCGACACTTCCATTTCCAACTGTTTCTTCCAGGTTTGCTCTCTGATGAAAAACACTGCCACTTTTTTTTTTTTTTTTTTTTTTTTTTTTTCCGGGGAATTTATGTTTTTTTTGGGATACAAATAAAAAAGAAGGGGGGGAAAAAAAAAAAAAAAAAAAAGAAAAAAGACAAAAAAAACACCAAGGGAAACATTGAATCCCTTGAGTGAGCATCCCCAGCCAGCCCCGCTCTGCACATGCTGCCCTGGGACCGTGCCTCTCTCCGAAGGGTTAAAGCAATTATTCCTAACGGGGAGGGCAAACAAAGACACTGGATAGGAGCCAGAACCAGGGGTGACTTTTCATCCAATCTTTTTTTTGATTGTTTTGTTTCCTTGAGGATTTTTTTTGGTTGTGTACAAATTTAATATGAAATGATTGAAATATTTATTTAATATGTGCATTAAAAATTTGTATTAGTCTACCTGGAGCCTGCCTGCTTTCCCGGGAGGGCTGGGGCTGGAGATGCAGGATGGAGAGGGGAAAGGGAGGATGGAGAGGTGCAGGACAGGCTGAGGATGCTGCTTGGTGCGAGCTCCTTCCCCAGGGAGCAGGCATGGGAAGCAGGAGGATACCTGAGATCTTGGACCCAGGGGGGTTTTATGGGAATCATGGCTTTCCTTGTAGGAAATTTCAGGTTTAAGGAGCAGACAGGTCCATGGGAGCCTGAACAGGGATGTGGTGCAGGACAGTCCTGACCTGGCCCAGTGGATGAGGCTTTCCAGGACCAAAAGCAGATTTTCTGCTCCCCTCTGCCCTTGGTGAACTTGGTGTCCCGACATTTCAAAGCAGGCTGTTGTGTCCCTTCCTCTGGTGGCCGCTCAGCCCTTGTGGGGCTTGCCCAGAGGAGCTGATGGGGTTTCAGGCCCTGGTGTGAAGCAGGGACCACATTGTCCAAGCAGAGCAGCCCGAGTGCTGCTCCGAGCATCCTGCTGGTCCAGCTGGCTCCATTTATTTTGGTTAGATGGTGAAAGATGCACGAACAGAATTGTTATTTTTTACTTTATTATTTTTTATTATTAATAATCAAATGCCACGCTCTGGGCTGAGCTGTCAGTATGGGTGTCTTTAATTTCTTGGGGGCTGAGTGCTCGGCCGTACTCTGAGCGTCACTCCCACACCACTGCCATCGTGGTTGGTGCCTGGGCTGCAGGACGGAGCTGCTTGAGGTGGATGGAGCCACCAGGGACCCAGGGGCTGTGGGTGTCTGGGACTGAGAGCGCTGGGGCAAGGCCATGTTATTGTCCCCAGGCTCCAGGGAATAAAAGTGAATGGCTCCAGGCCCTTACCCAGGTGGAGATGGTGTTTGATAGTCCTTAATGGGTGCTTTTCTTTCATTAATTTGTCTAATTGCTTCTCCTAATGGCTTTGTGAGCCCGGATGAATTGGTGCTGGATTTCTGCTCCAGGTGAGGGTAGCAGGAGGGGAGGACTGGCTCCATGCAGGTCGCCCCAGGGACACAGACAGCAGGGCGTGATGGGGGTGCTCAGCCCCCAGCAAGGCCGTTCCACCTCCCGGGGGGCACCCAGCACCCTGGAGCCAGGAGCAGGCAGGGACTGGTGAAGGACACCCTGCCTGTCCCCACCACTGCTGGCACAGCCTGCCGGCTCCTGGGAAGGGATCCCCATCTCTCTCAGGTCATTTGGTCCATAGTTAATTAGCCCCTTTTCATTAAAGGGCTTTGGGGTTACTGTGCTACCCAGGAGCTCTGCGATTTGGGTCTTTGTTTATTGCTTGAATTTGTCTAGCTTCAGCTTCCAGCCAGCAAATGTTGTTTTGACTTTGCTTGGAAGATTAAAGAGCCCACTGCTGCTTAGTTAATGAGTAAGTGAATTAATTAATGGCTCCTCATACCCTGTCCCTGTGCTGATACCACTTGATCCCTGGCCTGGCTGGAGCACCTCGCCCCCTTCCCAGAGATGTGGGGGTCCAGAGCCTCTGCTCCTGCGGGGCTGGGAGCTCCCAGTTCCCAGCAGGGCCACAGGGACGGGCCCGGGTGCTTCTGCTGTTGGTGTGGGTGTCTGGGGGAGAACCCCCTGCGGGGAAGACCTAGCTTTGCAGGCAACCCTCCCAAAAGTGTTGGAGAGTACCCTTCCTAGTGCCACCACTCCTGGTGTCCCCTGCGGTCCCCTGGCTGCAGGGAGGCGGCAGATGAAGCAGGAGCGGAGATGTCCTGCCCTGGTTGTTGGTGTAGGGGTGATTGTCACTCCTGAGCTTCAGGAACAGTGTATATGCTTCCTGGCCTGATGAGGACAGTGCTGCCTGATGCTGGCTGGACTCAGTGGTGAGGCTGGAGCTGAGCAAAGCTTGGGAGGGTCGGCATCACCGGGACATCATCGGTGACACCAGGAGGCCAGCTGGTCCAGCCAGCAAACCAGGGGTAAGATGCAAACGTGGGGCTGCCTCAGCTGAATGCTACAGAGTGAAGTGGGAAGGGAGAAGAGTTATTCTCAGGTTAAACATAGCTATGGCAGAGAATCGTTAGATGGGCAGGAATAAATGGAAGTGGCAAGAAAAGGGGCCCGTGCTGCTGGAGTGGGGGCTGTGTTCCTGCACTGCTTGGTACCCCAAGCCTTCAGGCACACACTGCCCCTACTCCCAGCCCTTCTCTCACTGTGTGAACATCCCTGGTCTTCACTGCCAGGCCAACCCACGACAACTTGTCCACGACGTCTGGGCACCCTCTGAGCAGGGTGAGCTTTGTGTGCAGGGATGGGGCTCACCTGGCCCCCCCTGGGCATGTCGTAGCTTGGGGGGAAGGACTGGGGTGTTTGTTTATTGCATCAGGCTCAGCTTTCAAACATCTCCCTGCCATCCCCATCCCCCTCCTTTAATTAATTCTGGGTAAGAAGTCCTGGCTTTATTGTGCCACCGAGCTGAGGGCTCCCTGTGGGAAAAGTCACACCTTCTGAACAGCTTCTGATACCATGCAAATGAAGGACAAGTCCAGGAAACGCTTTCATCTCGGACCTGTCCAGCCCCCTGCCCATTAATTACACACATTTCATTTGTTTGAGGGCAATTCCTCTCGGGGAGGGGGCGGGGGACGGCCGATCATCTCGGCCGTGCTCTCTCCAGACCCCTCCTTGGGAGGGGATTTATAGCCAGAAGTGGGGATGCTCAGGGGCTCCGTGGGGGGTCCCATATTTCTGCTCCAGTGCAGCTACCCCAGGTCAAAATGGGCTGCATCCTGCCAGCAGAGAGGGCTCAGCAGTGCCCTGTACCCTGCTTGGTGCCAGCAAGGCCCAGCTGTGGTCCCAAACCTCTCGGGGACGTCCTTGGAGGGAGGTGCAGGGTGGAGCAGAAATGAGCTCAGGGATCTCCCAAGGGAGCAAGTCTCTGGGGCTGGGAACCCATGAGAAGAGTAATCCTGGGTGGGAAGGCCACTAAATGAGTCCTGTGCAGGAAAACGTCATTTCATGGTGCTGCTGGGACTGCACCACACTGTGACAGGGCATGAGGACTCCTTGGCCACATATGACCCAGCCCCAGCTCCCCTCTTGAGGCTTTCTCTCCATGCTCCTCTCCTTTCTGCGCAGCCCCCCTGATCCTGGGGATCCCCAGCACAGCTGCAGCCACGACACCGCAAGGTTGGCTCCCCTTTGCCTGGGGCTGGTGGGGAGGCTCTGCCCCAGATCCTGGAGAAGGCAGAGAGCGAGGGGATGTGGAGTGCAGTGGGTTTTCACGGCCTGTTTCCTGGCCATGATAATAACATTTAGCACTTCTATAGCACCTGGGATGCTCCAAGCACCTACGCATCTGCTCCTCGTTACCACCCCGCTCCTCATTTGCAGCATCTCTGCCCCCTGCCCACGCACACCTCCGGCAGCAATAGCTCACCCCTAAAAACGGGGCTGCCCCCAGCTTTCCCCTGGTTGTCTCCTTCAGGGAAGGGAGCCGCAGCCTTGTTCTGCTTTGGGGCTGGGGCAGGAGGCTGCCCTCCAAGAATGGGGTAAGCAGTTTGGCTTTGCTGAAGAAGAGCTTTCATGACCGTGCTTGTCATTTTATTTCCTCCTGGAATGAAGAAGAGCGCTCCGTGTCCTTTGGTATGACAGCCTATGGGCCTAGGGACACGTGGCAGCTGTGGCTTGGTGCAGCAGAGGAGCTCTTGGGAGATGGCGGAGGGATATTTTGGACTTGGTTTAGTGGGAATGTGCAGAGTCGGTGTGGAATTGGTAGAGCTCCAGCAAAGCTGCTCACCCACCCACTGGCTCTGTACCACATCAGCCAGAGAAAGAGAGGTCCTGTTATGGCTGGGCTGAAGGTATCAGCCGTTGTTCCAGATTACTCATGGCCCAGTCTACTCTGCAATGAAACACAATTCAGATGTCCTGGAGGGTAGAGGGAATGCTCTTGGGGTTTATGCATCTTACATCACCTCTCCTACAGGGGCTGTGTCTCCAGGAGGTCCCCTGGGGCTGTCAGATGCGATGGGCAAGATGCAAATTGCAGCTGCAAAGTCCTAACCCAGCAGCTGGGCTGTGTCAGGAAGAACCACGTCAGCTGTGCCCAGGTATCGTTGCTGTGCTTTGCTGGTGTTGTCAGCAGCTGTGGGCTGGAAATGGGATGCTGAGGGCTGTGGGAGCCTGACCTGTGTCCCTGCTCCCCCTTTTCCCCCTTTCTTAGAGCTTTTATAGCAGGAGATGTAAAAACTCAGCCTCTCTTGCTGTGATTATTCTGTCTATTGTAGTCACACACCCTGGTGACTGGAATCTCTTCTTTTTTGAGCTGCTCACAGAGTGAAAGGCAGCCCTTTCCCCCAAGGGCTTGAGTTTTGTGTGGTCAGCTACAACAGGTGCCACAATCCAGCAGACAGACCTTAGCGTGCCCCCTGGTTTAGCTGCTGCTGTGGCAAAGGAGAGCCCTGGGAGGGGATCTGAGGGATGAGGGATGGTGTCCCTGCGGGTGCTCATAGCAAACACGAGAAAAACTTCAGTTGCCATGCCCCAAAACCACCCAAACTCACGACAAAATAAGCTGCCACAATGCTGAAATGAGGGATGAGCACACCCAGGCTGTATGCAGGTAGGAAAAAAATCAGCTCTGGGATGTGAAAGGGGACCCCGAGCGCGGGCTCAATTTGCACGCTTAGGCCCCATCACCTGTGAGAAGCAGATGCCCAGCTGGGAGCCGGCCCTTTGGTAATGGCCTGCGAATTTCCCTGGGCTCTGCTAATTGCTGCCCGGCTGCTAGTTACAGCTCCTGGTCAATTGCTGGGAGTGCTGGGCCCTGCAGAACAACCCCTTGAAATCAGTTGTTAGCCCAATTAACAACCAGTTTGGCTTTGGTTCAGGCTGTTAACCATCAAACAGCTAACTCCTGGTAATGATTGATTTCTCGGCAGTTGGGGCTGCTGTGGAGGAGCCAACCTGCTTCACAAAGCGCCATTAAAGCCAAGGCTCTGGGAGCGCAGCTGGCTCGGACAAACACGAGAGCTCTTCCATGGCACTGGAGCAGGCAAGGTGGTGGCCAGGATTTTTACCCATTTTGGTTAAAGTATGGGGTCCTCATAGTGTTTTAGGATGAACTGGTGAGCCAGTGCTGCTGCCGCATGATGCTCAGGTGGGCAGCCCCTTGTCCCCATGGATTATCATGACATCCAAAGCCTCCTTGGATGAAAAGCACTCTATGTCCAGCTCACTTCCACCCAGTGAATCTGCATAGATGAGTTTGCCCGATTTAGACATTCAGGTGTTTCCACAAATCACCTGGGCCCTTTCCATCTGCACAGCCAGCTGGGGGCTCGTACAGGGAGAGCAGGGCCCATCAGCATATGCAAGCCTGGGAATGCTTCCAGAGCAGCCTGGGATGCTGGCCTGAGCCTGCTGGTGGGCAACGCAGATGCATCTGCAGATGTGACTATCTCTATTAAAGCCATAAAATACTCTTCGAGCCCTGGGGAGGGCTGACGGCATGGGGTTCAGGCATGGTTTGCTTAGGATTGCTGGTCAGGTCTTCTTCCATTGTCCTCCACTATTTCAGGCCCTATTTCTTCACCATGCGCTGGCAGTTTGCTTCTAACACATTGCTGGTGCTACATCAAGGGCTTTGCAGGGATGTTTCCCTCCTGATCAAAGTGGCCGATTCAAGCTGCAGCATGTACGGGGAGGAGGGAGGCAGCCACCTGTTAGGGAAACGCTTTGAAAACACAGAGGACGTGCTGCAGAGGTTGACCTTGTGAAATGGACACTGCAGCACTGGGGAGCAGAGCGGTGCAGGGCTTGGAGTGAGTGCTCGGCATTCAAAACCTCAATTCTCGAGTGTTTGAGGGCATTTAGGAGCCTGTGGTCCTGCCAGGACCATGGCACAGCAGCCTGAGCTCTGGTTTTGAAGCTGGGAACTGGTGGCTTCCAGCAGGACATGGACACCCAGACCCATGCAGATATTTGAAGATCCTCCCTCAAGTTTTTCCAAGCACAGATCTGGTTCCCTCCAATGCCATCCTTTTGTGGCAAAAGACAGAAAGGGATCCTTTCCGGGATCCTTTTCCTAGATCCCCACCAGGATGTAGCCTTGCATGTTGTCTGTAATTTCCTGTATTTATATATTCCTTGTGCAAATAGGTGCTTATTTCCTCAAGTATCTATGAAAACTAGCTCATCCCTCTATCATGCTGGGGCTGCCTTGTCACTCTTGCTGCCAGGGGGGGTGGGATGCTGCCTGGGACCCCCCCATGCTGGTCCCCCCCTGTGCAGTGAGCTCCTGCATCCCAGGAGTTTTCTCTGTGCAAGGAGCACCTGATTCTCACAAAGGGCATAATGAGAAGTTCAGGTAAGCAGGAGAGCTGAGAACCCAGCTTTCCCACTCCCTGCTCTGTGAGCAGATGTTGTATTTGCAGCGCGTGTATTTAGCTATTTGGGCTGAATGTGGCAATCGTGGCTGGTGCAGCTTCTGCCTGTCCTGCTCCCTCCACAGCTGCTGCTAAATGCGTCCCTCCAGGAGACAGGGATGGGAGCCTCTCACCTGCTGGGGTTGGGGGAGCTCTGTCTGTTCGGGCTTTTTCTGTAAACCAGAGAAAGCCAGTTATAAACAGAAGCAGTTGGTTTTGTTGGGGACTTTTTTTAGACGCTGAAAATGCTCCATCATCTTCAGGCTGGCTTTGCTTTCGGCAGGCAGCAGGACCGAGCCAAACTCTCAGCAGAGAATCCAGCAGGAGAAGCAACCTTTCCAGGGCTCTTTCACTGAACTCCAGCGTCCTCGTTCCTCCTCATACCCCGTGCCACAGCAGCTGATGCTGTTCTGGGCTCTGCACAGAGGCAGGGGTGAGCACCAAGGAGCTCACAGCTGGGGCTGGGAGCAAGTGGCACAGCCCCGTTTCAGAGAAAGAGTGGAGGGAATCAGTGCGCAGAAGGATTAAGGTCTGAAAGGACTCCTGGCAGAGCCGGGAATCAGCTGAATTAGTCTGCAAGAGGCCAAGAAAAGGTATGGAAGTGGTCCAGAGGGGGAAGCAATGTCTGTATGCAATAATCTGAGCTATAAATGAAGTCAAAAACCACAGAACTGATCTTTTGCTAAACCTCAGGTCCGATTCCCCAGCTTTGACTGAAGGTTGGATTTTGTCCCATATCCCTAGTGGAAGAAACCTGTCTTCGTACAGGAGCAGATTTTAAATTTGTGGGGATTACTCTGACTGCCTGGTCCAGTCCCCTGTGATACCATGACAAGAGGATCCTGCTCAGTGTCCTGTGAGTGAAAGCTGTAGTCCTTGGTTACAGACAAGGAAGGAAGGATATCCTGCAGGGCTTCCATATTCCAATTTTATTCAGGATTTTGGATTTGAAATTGCCCATTTTCAACTCCTGACATTTGATCTTGCGCTCTTGTCTTCCAGCTTACAGTGCCATCCAACTTGACCAAGCTTCTGCAGGCACCAAAAGAAGGTTTTTCCAAGCCTCTTGGAGCTATTTTTTAAAGCTGATTCCCATCTGTCAACATCTCTTGTGAAGTGGAGCCAAGTGTTTTGGCCGCAGCATCTGGCAGTGGAGCCCATTGCTGGCTTGGTTTTGTCCAGCGCCTTGGGAGGACGAGTGATGCGGTGACCACCCACCGCTGTGATCGCCCTCACCCAGGGCTGATGCTTTCCCAGAGGTTCCTGCAGGGACTTTTCAGACAGCTCGAGGCTGACTGTGGAGCTCTTGCCCTCATTTGGCCAGGACTGCTGTGCCTCCAGCCTGTTTTGAAGAACAGAGGCATGGATGATGCCCACAGGAGGCACAGCTAAAGCATGGTTACAGTCTCCCATCCCTCATTTCCTGCTGCAAAGGCTACAGCACATCTCCAAAGCAAAGGCAGTGTTACTCTTCTAATGAATCCTGAAATCCTGAGCCTCGCAGTTGCCCAGGAGGGCTCCATCTCTGGTCATTGAAACATTCAGCTGGTGAAGTCAGAGCTATTTTTGCTCTCTGTTGTGACAGGGTAAATCTGCAGTCGTTCCTCTGACTTCAGTAGACTCGCTCTGAGAGAAGAGGTTTGTGCAACCTAATTATCTTCAGTGCCCATATTTGCAATTTTTCTATGCCCAGTCATCACAGCGAGCACAGAGCTTTCATACAGCCACAGGTTTTGGCAGACTCTGCCCGGAGAGCAGTTTGCCATCTGCAGGTGCTGTCCTGGAGCACTTGCCTAGGAGCGACCGAAGGATGGAGAGGGTCCGACCAGGGAGAGGAGCGGACAGTGCTGTGAAAACCCCAAATCCACAAGGGCACAGCTGTGGCTTGTTGCAATATGTGCAGAACCTGGTGCACTGACCCATTTCCTACTGCTCTTGTGGTCTGGTTAACCATAAGAAAAGCATTTTCCTGCTGCTCGCTGCTGGGTGGTGAAGGGGCATCCCCAGGCCCAGGGACTGGAGGAGCAGGAGGGGAGGGCGGTAGCTGCTGATACACGCGGGGCCTGGCGAAGTGCCCACACTTCACTCCCTCTCAGAGCGATCGCTGCGAGGAGCTGAGGGTTTCACCACCTCCCCTCGTCGGCCTTCGCGCTGCACTTGACACCGGCGCAGGGGGATTTACTTGTGCTTGATGGCTGTCTCCACCGCGGAGCCGCCTGCCCCCCAGCAGGGCATCGCAAGGAGGACGTGATGTTCCCAGTGCCAGGCTGAGCACCAGAGCACCGCTATCGGTGTGATGTGGAGGTGTCCCCATGGGATGTGCCACCAGCTGGAGTGGTGGGACGCAGCATCCCCCAGGCCATCGTGGTCCCAATAACTCCGGTCACCAGCCAGGGCTCTCCAGATGAAGTCTGGGGCTCCTTGAGGGAGCCAGCTTGCCTTAGCCTCGGTGAGGATGAGAAACTTCCCAAGAGGAAATAATTTTTTCAGCTATTTTTTCCTCTGACCGTGAAGCTCCGTGAGCAGGGATTTCAGACAAGCCCTCGGCGCTGTGACGTGGGATCCCCTTACAGGTGGGGAGGACGTGGCTTTTCTTTTAGGTTTGCTACCTGTGGTGTGGGAGGCTGTCCTGGCGATGTGAACTAAAGGACAAGAACGAAGGGGTGAAGGGGCAGGAAGGTGGGAAAGGCTGGAAAAGCAGGCAGAAGCAGAGGACCTTCCCCTGCAGGCAGCCAGTGGGGAGGTGAGGAGGGGATGGGGGTCCCACCTGTGCTCAATAAAGTGCTTTCCCTGGGAATCAACATCACAGGGAGGAGAGGGAAGCCAGAACCAATCATCCAGTCAAAGTACGTGGGCTTTTAGTCCTCCTCTCACCTTGAGGACACCCGGAGGTGACAAACATGCCTCTGCTCTTGAGACCAGATGAACTCTAGGAGACTGCTTCAAAGGACCTGGGAAATGCCAGTGAGGCAAAACCCCAGTGCCGCGGGCTGTTATCGCAGGGCTATTTCTCTGGGTATCAATGTTATCTGCAGCAGGGTTGGACCCTGGTAGGTGGCCATGGTGCAAACAGCCCCAAAAAGCTTAAAGAGAGGTCAGCCAGGCAGAAGGTGTCGGTGGCATACAAGGAGCTCAGGAGGGGAAGAGGAGAGTCTGCGATGTGGTATGGAGACCTCATCCCCAGAAACCTTCCTGTGCTGCCACTTGTTCTGATTTAAGCCTACAGCTGGTAGCTACAGAGGTAGGAACGCTGAAGCTATTAGCTGCTGTATTTTTTCAGAGATGTATTTTATGGAAGCAAATCATTCCCCACCAAAGCAGTGAATTAACACCTCTGCCAACAGCCCACATGCATATTTTTAAGACTGGAGGCAGCAGGGGGAATGTCAGGATGCTGCAGGGCAGTAAGGGCAGTCTTAGCTGCAAGCTGAGTGCCCAGATTGCTGGAGAGAGCTGTCGGTGCTGTCATGGATGGCAACAGGTCTCCTTGAGTTAATTGGCCTGCTTTGGGCTGCTAAGGAAATGTTCTAGTTTCAAGGAAGGTCAGACACCCAGCTCAGCCTTCTTAACCTCAGCAGCGATCTCAGGGCAGGGAACGCAGAAGTGGCCGGCGAAGGCAGCAGCTTTGCTGAGGAAATGCATTTAATTTGATCTACGCTGCACTTTTTGTTTGAAAAAACGTTGATGCAGTAACATTCTGCACAGTAACTAGGGGTGGATTAAAGGTCACAGAGATAAAGTAGCATGCTGAATTCATAGGCAGCAGATGGGAAGGGTCCTAGACTCTCTGGGAATGTTTCCCTGAAGTGGCTTCTCTGCAGCTTTGTGGGGTCTACCAAAAGACTGGCTGTGCATCTCTTTCCTAGCAGGTTGCACTCTTTCCTGGACCCTTTCCCTGACATTTATCTACATTTCTCTTTGCTTGGTTTATCCTGACAGCCTGGTTAATGCAGTTCTTTGCGGTGCTGACTGTGCTCAGCCACCCTGCAAGCAGCTTTTCCATGCACTCAACTGGGTTTTGCTCCTGGGTGAGGGTTGGAGAGGATTTCCCCAATCTGCTGGAGCTTTTGTGCTCATTTGAGGCCCATGCAAAAAGTTCATGCGTAAAATGAAGGTGATGCCAAACCCAAAGGTCACTGGAAGTTTAATGCAAGTTTCCCAGAGGTTTTGGAGCATGTATTGAAGGATGCTGCAGTGTGGAGCATTGCTGCTTACTCCATCGGTGTCACCCAGTGGAGAAAAATGCAGGGCTCGCCGTGACAGCTACTGAAACAGCACAGCAAAAATAAATTCCAGCAGGGAAGTAGGCTGGTGCTGCAGGCAGACCCCCCCAGTATTTTATGCTCTGTCCCAGCAGAGGGAGCCCGAGTTTATTAACAGATCCCGATCCCGGAGATAGCCGCTATCAAGGTGGTACCAAACGCCGGGCAGGATGCACGCTGGCAGAGGAAGGATGCAGAAGATGGAGCGGTGATGCTCAAACCAGGGCCGTGTTTCCAACCAGGGAAACGAGCTAATGGCTCACCAGGAGGCCCCGCAAGTAACTCTGCTCTCTAGGATGCTGCAGCCACATGAGATGGCCTGCAAGAGCCAGAGCACTTGCTTGCTGCATGGGGAAAAAGTTTTGCACTGAAAGGTGCAGCAGAGCCACGCTAAGCTGGGTGTACTGAGCTTGGTTTGCTTCAGAGACTTCCCTCAAGGTGCAGGCAGAGCCCCGTGTGTCTGCATTTGTAGCGGGCTGGCCAATGCCAATCCTGTCACCTGCACAGTTCTCCCAGCAGGGTGCAAAACCACCGATCACTGTCATGCCAAATCCGTAGCCATTCTGGCTGCAAGGCAATGCTCTAATAACCAGAGTTAGGCACAAGGCAGTGGCTCTGATCCATGGCTTCTTGAACCAAATGGGAGCATCTGAACAAATTTCCCTGAGATTTTGAGGCTCTGTGCATGGAGGTATCCATTTAAGGGACAGGAGCAGTTTCAGTGCACAGCCCTCTCAGAGCTTGTGGGAAGCCTGTAAGGTTTCTCTGCTGGTAAACATGAGATGAAACATCTCCTAGGGGCACAGAAGGCTCTGTCGTACAGCAAGTAGCAGCACTGGGGCCGTGGGTGCACCACGGGTACAAGATTATCAGGGAGAGGAAAGGTGTTGCAGATGGAACACGGGAGAGTCACAGATCATTTTTGGTCAAA
Organism: Oxyura jamaicensis; assembly: GCF_011077185.1. Taxonomy (NCBI): domain Eukaryota; kingdom Metazoa; phylum Chordata; class Aves; order Anseriformes; family Anatidae; genus Oxyura; species Oxyura jamaicensis. The sequence continues at coordinate 22,234,478 of NC_048898.1, forward strand.
CCCTAAAATGGTTTAAATCAATGCAAAGCCTGAGTGAGCTTGACCATGTCAAGACACCTGTTTGAGAAGTTGAATAACAAACTGGGATGTTTCAGGGCACGGGGATGGGAAGGCAGACGACTCAGGCTTCATTGCAGAAAGCAGCAGACGGACATTTTCCACTGCAACTTTTGTAAAGAAGGTTAAATTTCTCCGAGATAAGGAGAGCTTCAGCGAGCTGGAATGCATAACAACCCCCCCCCCCCCGGCCTGGCTCATCCTATGATAACAGCTGTCGTGTTGGAAACCTAATGCTGATGAAAGAGTTAAAGGCTGGTTGATGGGCAATATCGGTGACACACCTCTGAATTGAGCATACTCCTGGAGTGAGACTGCGGACTGGTGTTACTCAATGAATAGAGGCCACTCCAAGGGAGTTTTTCCTTGAATAGAATGGGGTCAGGGAGCCGCTTTGGGGAACAATGGCTGCCACCGGCTAGCTGAATTTCTTACAATCACACACCATACCCCCTGATCAAATAGCTCCTTTGTCAGCCTGATATAAAAACATGTCATACAATGATGATCTGGAAGAATGACATGAGCTGGCCTTTCAAAGAGATCAGAAGGGCTTGTTTTGCACAAAAAGAGCCCCCATCAGAGTCAAGACAGAAAAAAAATGGAGAATAAAAGGGGGTGAATGGAAACAAACAGCAATAACAACAACAACAGAAAAGAGGGCAAGTTGGAAACTTGGTCTGGCTTGTTTCACAGCATCCCATGGCTGCAGCAGCGCAGCGCGGCCGAGCTGAATCTGCTTGGGTACGGGCGTGGATGTCAGATTGCGCTGCCATTGGGCTCCCATTGTCATTCTGCACTGGGACAGAAGAAATTGCTGGATGGGAAAAGGTCACTTGGCCCAACGAATCATCTCCCCCCCCCCTGCCCCCCCGAAAGTGTCTCAACACCATCCCTCTGCTTTCTCACTGTAGTTGTCTCCTCTGCCTTTCTCATATGATGTTAGTCTGCTGTCTGCACAAAGTTCAGATCGCTCGGAAAGCTATTCTTGTTCATCTGTTCAGGAGACCTGGAAAATGTCTTTATTCTGCCCAATTCCCTTGTTATCTTTCCCTTTTTTGATTTTTTTTTTGTTTGTTGTTTGTTTCTTGGAGTGTACACCCAGTTTTCAACCCTCTTCTCAGGATTTCAGGATTTACAGGGACATAATTAGGAGTTTTGTTAGCGAGTGTTTTACACCCCAAACAGTGTTTTAAATGTGCAGGGAAGTGGATCCCTCTTGGCTACTTCCAGGGGAACTGCATTCCTACAGTATCTATTGCAGGAGTCCCAAGAGATGGCATTTGCATACAATCATGACAATTATTTGCAAGCTAGAAAAGTTCAGCGGTCCTGGAATTAGGCAGCTAGAGATGCCGGGCAGTTTCAGCACCGACGAGTGTCTGAAACAGCTTGTGCTCAGGTTCTAATCTTGCATTACAAAAAATAAGGAGTCAGAATAAATCATAGTGACTAAGAAAATTATCTCTTCAGAAACTTCCTGAAAATACACTGACAACAATGACAATACACTGAAGCTTTGCCCCATGTTTAATTTTTTTAAAACTTTTTTTTTTTTATTTTTATTTTTTTTTATGACAGTTTTTCTCAAAATGAAAGAGAGAGAGAAGGAGAGAAATTAAGAAAGAACAGTGGAAAAGCTTCCACGAGACTTTTTATTATTATTATTATTTATGATTAAACACACTAATCAGGAGCTATCTCAGAGTAGAGATAATATCAACTTTAGCTCATTGCTTTATGCTCCGAGACCATTATCTATTATCACATAGGATTTCCTGTTTGTGCACTATTTTACTTGTCCTTTTCTGCCATTTTGTATAGAATGTTACACTCTGTGCTACTTAGCATATATTCATTTATATGAAAAGTATTTGGTAAACTGTGTTTACACAATGCACTGATTAGTAAATACAGAGAATATTTATAGACACACACCATACTGACACGTAGAAGCCAGAAGAAATTGTTGCTGACCTGAATGCTCAAGCTCAATTCCTTTACCTAAAAGACTGCATTGCACAAAATTAGGGTCATAATTAATTACCTCTTCTCCTGAAACATAGCTCTGAGAAGCTGTGCAGCTGGCTGAAAATAATTAGGCCATAATCTGGGTGCTGCCGAAATAAAAGTGCATGGGAGATAATGGTTACAAACCACTGGCAGTTTAGGTTACGAGGCAGTTCCCGGATGCTGCAAGTATACTCGAGGTGCTGAGGAAAACCAGCCCTCCCTGTACCGTGCTGTTTGTGAAATAGTTTGGAATTGTAGTATTAATGTTTGTATTGCAGCAAAATAATACAAAAGGTGGGTGGGTCCCAGTGCACGTGAGAAGTTAGACTCTGAAAACAGTATTTAATCACCTAAATAAAATGACATTTCCAGTGGTTTTGAGCACCCACCAGTTCTGCTTGACTGCCACATACACTCAGTGGCAGTGACAGACAGACACAACTGAGTTTGTCAACCTGGAAGCCAGGTTTTAGTGCAATGGCTTGTATTTAGGGTTGCTGCAACTGGAAACTGCAGGTATCCCACTTCTTAAGTGGGGAACCTGCCCTGGGACTGGGTGGTGGATGATGTGACACAAACTGAGTGTCTTGCAAGTGGTGAGCAGGTTTCTCCAGTGCTGGTTTTCATCTGTCTATCAGTAAAGCATATCTAGACCTCTTCCCCTGTTGTTTTGTGGCCACCTGTAGCTGACTAGGGCTACAAGAGAAGCAGCTCTGGGCATGCCGGTATCCACTGACTGGACTTTGCAAGCCCATTTTGACTGCAAAAGTGATGATTTTTTTATTATTATTATATATATATTTTTTTTCCTAGGGTGAGTTATAAAATCCCCTTTGGGGCTCTGGTGCTGGTGGTGATAACCTGCAACTTTGCAACACCTTCGTTTGTATTGTTCAAACTGTTTTGCAGTGGTGTTATTTGGCTTTCTCTGGACATTTCTGTTTTGAGGTTGGTCTTGGTTGCTGGGTTTTCTTTATTATGGAAGTTCTGGCTAGGCCAAGTGGGTAACTTTTATGTTGCCTTTGGTCCATCTGTTTTGATGCAAAGCTGCGTAATTCTGCTAAATGTAGGGAAATGGTGTTGTTTACACCTAACTTATGTCTGGCCCTGAAAATTTGAGCAACTTAGGGAAAGGAAAAAAACAAATATTTTAAGGGAACAGTAACTGCAAAATTATTCCAAAGATTGGGAGGCATAAAAGCTGGTTTGCACACGCACCCTAATTCTGTCCCTTTGTCTACAGGTGGAATGATCAGGATTGAAGTGACACAGTCACCCCGGTTGTTTCCACATCGCTTCTGCCTTCTTTGGCCCTTCTGGCTCTGCTGTGCTGAATCTCGCCTGTTCAAATTTCCAGCGAACCTTCTTGCATTCTCCTCTGGTTCTCATCCTGCAGTTATAGCCTCGGTATTGGGAGCAAGCCTGGAAAATTTCAGAATGAAAACCGAAACCTTCCAAAAGGTAGGAGCAAATAAAAATCAGAGGATATTAATATAGCAACAGCTGGACTTCAGCTTTAATAATGTATATGTTTTAGAGCACGTAGTGATTTAGATCAGATACAGGTATTTCTGTGCACTTCTGTTAAACCAGGCCCTGTGCCAGTAATACAATGAGAGGCTGATATACTATATTAAAATACTAATTACCGAGCCCCTTTCTTCTGACGGGCCTACTAAAGATACTTCAAATGGATATGTGAGAATTGATCAAAGATTCTGCAGGCTGTTGCCACTGCTCACTGGGCATTGCAAACCAAAGAAGAACCTGACTCCCATGAAAAAGATACTGTGTTTTTACAAGCAATAAAAAACACCGGTCACTTGATTGCTATGGGGATGGATACAACTAAACTGGGCTTTCTTAAGGCAGGGAGCACGATCTAAGAGAAACAAAAAGAGACATGGGAGAGGGAGGGAGCGAGCGAGAGCTGAATTGATTTCAGTCTGTTCAGGTCTAGCTGGAAAACACAATGCAGCGAAACGCTCCCTTAGTCGGCAAGCTTCTTTTCCTAGGTTTTTCCCATGGTTTGAAGTGGAGAGGGAGGGATGGTATTAGAAAAAGTGTGTGTGAGAGAGAGACAAGGCTGCAGGAAAGGCAGAGAGATGAGAGACATCATTTGGAAGGGCGCAAAACAGTCCATTCCTTCTGGGGAGTGGAAAACTTTGATGTCAGCGTCTCTGGCTTTAAAGCGGCAGTGTCAGGTTCAGGCTGAAAAGCCCTGGTATTTGAATCTTTGTCTGTGCTTGCGCTTGCTGTGCCTGTGCACACACCTGCACGGCCCAACACCTGGTAGGCACCCGCTGAGCCAGCGGGCCTGGCACGTCAGGGCTCCCTGGTGATGGAAAATGAGTGCACGGGATTAGGTAGGTGTCTTCACTGGCTCCTTCTACGGAAGCTCATGCCGAGAAAGCACATTTGTATGTTTGTGTGCATCGAAAGAGAGAGGGATGCGACAGGAAAAACTGCTGGAGTGCTGTGGGCTTTACCCCATTTCAAAAAAATGTTCTCTATACTAACATGGTTACAAGTCTCACAGTGCCCAAAGAGGTGAAGAAGCACAGGTCTAGGTAAGGAGGGTCACCTCTGAGAGGCACTGTGATTTGTCGGTCACCACATAATAGTCAATTCAGCTTCAAGAGTGACTACTGAAGTTGGGAAGTCAGAAGCCCCTTCTCCTCTGCAGGGGCACAGGCACCTGGTTTGTCTTTTGAGTTGTGTTTCAGCATAATGCTACTAATAATTCAGACACAATAGCAATGATAAATCCATTGCACACCTAGAGGAAAAGAGAAGGAACAGGACTCAGGTGATTCTAGTCAAGCTGATCCAGAGTGCAGATGTCTCTTCCTCCTTTCCTCCATCCCAAGAGCAGAAAGATTTGCACCTATGGTGCAGCTGCAGGGGCTCTTGCTCTGCTGGGTAGCAAGCTAATCCTGCTGGAATCTTCCCCCCAAAATTGTACCAGGCACTAACACGCTGAAAAAGTGAAATATTTGGGAATTATGCAGAGTTTCAGATCAAGCCAATGACAAACGCAAATGTTACTGCAATGGTTTTGGGACTGTGAGGTCTCAGTTTCTAGCAAGAATAGAAGCATACGTGCATGGGGTGGCTTATGGGCCCTGATGGGAGACAGACAATGAATCAATTTATGTTCAATTGACAGACCTCCTTTATTGGAGGGAGAGATTTTGACTTGAATCCCTGGAATGTCGGCATTTTCCTTCCCAATACTCATTTTCAGTTTAAATAGAGTGAAAGGCCTATTTTCATGGCAGGTGGGCTGTAGAAGGGAGGTTTTAATGACTCTTTATTCTTGGATTTATAATCTGACACGCTGTACGCACATGTGTTTGTCACGAAACTGTGTGAGGTGCCTACCACCATCCATGCATTGTCCAGCAGATGTTAAAGCCATCAAGTGTGTTTTCTCCCAGTTCCAAAGGAAAACATTCTCTATTTTGGGATGTGGGATTTTTTTTTTAAACTGATCTAAATAAACAAACAAAAATAGTCATGGAGAGGTAGGGCTTACATGATCATAAGAAACCTGTGTAAATGAGGATCTAAGGCCTGTTCCCTGACCCATAAACTGGGTTAGTAATTAGTTGCTCCTGCAGTTTGTTGTTGTCACAAAACCCGAGGTTAGGATGAGGCCTATTTAGACATCACGTGCAATATGGGATATCTAAACATACACTTACTGCAGCGACCAAGCGTTGGTTGCTACTTACAATAATACCTGGGAGTCTGCAGGCACAGCAGAGGTCATGTCCTGTGGGGTGCCGGAGCACTGTAAAAATCACGGCGCTTTCCCTGTGGGGTTTTCAGCCAAGGGCCCCAAACTTACGGATCAATGTGCTAGGTGGGCCCTTGCATGGCTGCGGTGCTCCGTAGCAGAAGCAGGCCCTACAGTGCACAGACAGAACTTACCCTCTGTTTTCTTTTCTCTATATATATATGTGTGTGTTCTTCATTAATTAGAGGATATAGGGTAGAATATGCCTCATGGCTTGGCATGAGCTGAACTGACTAAGAAATAAAGGAGGTTTCTAGCACCAGCTGGGTTCCTTTTGCTACACTATAAAACTCTTAACTTCAAGTTGATGAATTTTGTGTTTCAGTGATGAGAGTAAACCAAATTAACCAGTGAGAAGTAAAAAAACGGCAGCTTCCTTACTGAGGAAATTCTACTGTACAAGAAAGTACTACTAGTGATATGTTGCCTCTGTCTCTATGGAAAGAGATGAAGGAAGCCTAGAACTGTAGTGATTCTGCAAATTTGTAATTGCTGCAGGCAATTAGACTCTCTCTTGGTTGTCCAGTCAAGGCAGACCCAAAGCTGCCCGTAGGATTAGGTTTGCTCATTTTCCTTATTATTATGTTGTAAGTGAAGATTCAAATATGACAGCAGAGCATCCTCCAAGAGCAAGGCAGCCCTCTGTGCCCATGGGCACGGTGAGTTAGGACACCATCAGACTTGCTTGTGGACGAGCTAGGGACTGGGTGAAGTAGCCATGTAGGTGGAAGGCAGATGTGGGTTAAAACAGTACCACAGCCACCACTACACCAAGGATACTCTTACATTATTCTCTAAACACTCCAAAAAATTTTGGAACAACCTGCAGAATTAATGAAAATAGAGCTGAAAATCGCTAGAAACAACTGTGTAAGTCTTGATCTTACTCTCAGAGAAGCCAGTGGGAATTTGAATGTTTAGTTCCTCAGGCTCTAAGTATGAAAGAAAAAAAGCCCCTAAAATATCTTCATAGGTAGCCCCTATAAAAGCACAAGATTCAAAAGCATTCCTTCAGGAGATCAAGGACGGTCCAGCCTTTGAAGCCTGGAGGATTGGGAAATTTAAAGATCTTTGTGGCAATCATATTGTGCCATTAGAAATCTACCATTTGGAATTGTAAAGCATTTAAAAGGAATGATTCCAAATTCCACAGCTGTCTGGTGAGTGACAACTTGATGTGGCCTGGGGGGTAGGAAGAAGGTCATTGTTGGGAAAACAGTTAAAATGAACATTTTCTGAACAGATGCTTTAGATAATACTTTGATAAATGAGGTTAAAAACAAATGAAATAATCTGGGTGACTTCCAGAAAAGAACAGAGCAGCAAAACAAACAAACCCAACTCAAAATGCAAAGACAAAATAGGTATAGGGCTGGTATTTAGAAAATTGTAATAGAAGACTATTCAAAATAAAATGAACAACAAACAGAGTCTAAAGCAGCAAGAGGAGACAATTCTCCTGGCTATGGGAGGTTATACTTTTATTATTATATTATTGCTTTGCAGTTTTGCCAAGCAAGAGAGCTTCTGGAAGGCTCAGCTGTTAGTTTTGATACATTAGAATATTTGTCAATCCATTTTTATTGCCGTTTTTCAAACCATTCAAGCAGCTCAGCTGTTGATGAAAATACAAAAAGCATTGCATGTGCTTAGCAAGTGGATAATGAGCGTGACCCCCTCAGTTTAGTATCTTTGTCAGCAGAGTGCAGTGAGAAAAGTAAACAAACAGCATCACTGATGACAAACTGATTTATGGAATTGTTTGTTTTCATAATTTTCAGCATAGTTTATGGATAAAGGTCCTGATCCTTTGGCTGCTGAGAACCTTGTAGGGCTGGCCGCTGGCTGGGTGCCCTTAGTTCTCATTAAAAGCTCCTTGTAGAAGTGGTTTGGAACTATACAGAATAGGGTCTGTTGGGATTATTTTTAAGGAAAGATTTTCCCTTGCCTTTTAACAGAATTCAAACCAAACAGTTTCTAATTTTAATTTCTTCTGGCAATCCCTTTATAGGTGAAACCAAATCAATATGTATAAACTGGGGGGAAAAGGAGAAAATTCACCTCCAAATTCAGTATAACCTTTAATTTTATCCTCTTTAATCCTTTGATAATTTTTGTGCTTCTACTGCAGAAAAGCAATTTTGCTAATCACCTTTGTGCCAATCCCTGCATTCCTGACAATAGCGTGAACAGCTTCCATCAAAGTCTTTGATGTGGGAAAGACACACACACACATATAATCTGAAAACAATTCAGCTCCTTGGTTCTCAATGGTGAGCACTCTGCTTTAATAGAGTGCAAGTTCCATGGAGGTTTCTAATCCTTTCTGCCAAACAGAAGAGACACAGTCAGGTAGCACACCTTATTCAGAAGTTAAAATAACATGTTACTTGCTCTCAGAGAAAATCAAAACAACTCAAGATCAAAAACAGATTCCGCCAACCCTAACGGGATAGACTTTCTACTCAGATAACTCTTGATCTAAGTGTGTAACAAGTAACCTGCTTTAATCCCTCAAAGCGATGGTGTTACAGATAAGTACTGTAGTAGCAGAGGAGGTGTCTTAAGTTTCAGAAATACACAAAAGCATTCGTTGGAAGGAAAAACAAAACAAAGAGCTGTCCACATGATTGTGTCTTTAGCTGGAAAGGTGTATTTGAGGGCACTGCAAAGAATAAACCCCCTTGAAGACAGGAGAAAGAAAGAAAAAAAAAGGCAGGCATTGAAACGGCATTTCTTCCAAGCTGGGTTTCATTGACTTGCACTGTTAAAGCACAGCCTTTACAGGTGTCAGCTCCCGTTTTTAGCTTACAGATCTTGCAAGCTGGAATGGTCTGCTACTTCAGCACAGAACGCTGCCCCATTTTCTAGAGGTTCAGAGTGGTCATGGGTCATGAAAGGATTGGGATCTTTGACCGTATGACATGTGAAGGCTATATTATTGACTTTATTATACAGCACTGGGCACCTGCATTGACTTCTTTATTAGAGTTCGAACAATTTAGCAGAAATAATCATGCTACATGTACAGTTTTAGTAACGGTTCAAAACCTTCCTTGGTTCTTGTTCCTGCAGACACCTACCTATGTACTTTGTTCAGCACTGATGAGAAGACAAGTGCCACTGGGCATCCTAGCCTGTGATGCACAGCACTGCCAGCTCCACAGCAGTCACACCAGCTGAAACCATGCCTGAGAAGTGTATGTATTTGCAGGTCCATTCCTCTTACAAAGAAAATAATGGATTGTATCCACTGGGGCAAAAAATAATTATTGTTAAAATGTTGTAAGGCAATTATCCACACTAGAAAACAATGTTACATTTAAGAGAGCAACATATCATCTTGTTTTCTTCATAATAATATTTACAACCCCTGTCCGGATTGTGTTTGACCCTCTCTGTGATTACTGCTTACAAACATTTCATCTTAGGCAAATCTTCCATAGTTGTTTATACCTTGGGCCACAAACTGGAGAGCACTAAGGCCTTGCTTTGCAGCTGCACTTGCCCATACTTTTGTTCTGGTATCACCAGGGGCCACATTGCACATTTTACTTTGCAGCCACGCTCCTTCCAGAGCTCACCAAGTTGTTTCCTTGGCAAAGTGGCACAGGCTGAGGACTGGAATATGGGTGTCACATAGCATGGGGAGACGTGACTACCAGAGACATGTCAGATGTAGCCTCTGCAAAGTGACAGAGCCTAAGATGAGAAGGGACCCCTTTCACTGTTTTGTCTGATATCCTGAGTTAGGACTCGCTAGATCAATTCCTGATTTAAGTTGTAGTTGTTGTAGTCCAGTCAAGCTCTCTTAGGGGGAAAAAAATCTGGTATTATTTTAAAGAAATACAGAAATGGTGAATCAACCATAAATCTTGATAAGGTGTTTCAACAGTTAATTTTCTTCTCCACCAAAACATGTGTTATTTATAAATTTGTTTCCCGTCACCTTCTGTCAAGTGATCTTATCTCTTTGTCTGCTAAATTGAAGATCCTGGTGTTACCAGATTTTCCTTCCTGTTTCAGTGCTCGTAAGGCATGATCACCTCACACCTTAACCTTCTCTTCAGAAAACTAAATAGACTGAGCACTTTGGGTCTCACTATAAAACATGTTTGACAGTCCAGCAATCATTCTTACTACACTTCTTTGAAACCCCTCTAGTTTTTCAACATCCTTCTTGAAATGTTGGCTGGACAAATTATTTCCAAAGCCGTCACAACAGAGTCAAAACCAGAGGTAAAAGAACCTCCCGGCTCGTTTGTTTCTCAGGACAGCACCAGCCCTTTGGTCACAGCACTGCAGAAGGAGCTCACGTTCAGCTGATTATTCATCTTAATGAAGTCTTTACGGAATTGCAGCTTTGCGGGATAGAGTTACATCCTTTCAGTGTGACCTACATTCTTTGTTCCTAGATGTGAAACTTCACATTTGGCTTGATTGAAATACATACAATTTGATTATGCCTAAACTTAACATAAGGTTGTGCAGCCATAAGCATCCTTTGCCTCTTCCCTGAGGCTTTGTGCCTCCTACAAAACTTTGCTAGTGATTTCAGATTTTTTTTCCAGGTCACGAATAAGAATATCAAACAATGTAGGGTCCATAAGCTTTCTCTGGATTCCCACTGGAGAAAGACCAACTTGATAATAAATCTCTCTTTACAATAACAATTTAAGACAGAGAAGCCATTCAGCTTTTAATAAATTTAATGTTTCAGACATTGCCAAAGTTTATTACAAAAGAGCTAATTATAAATACATGTTTAAGCTTAATGTCATCAAAAAGATATTGAATCAGTTTGTTATAAAAGTGCATTCACACCAATTTTCTATAATCTTTTGTTAAGCAATGTTTGTTACGTTACCTCCCTTTCAATTGGCTACTGAAATCCTGTACCAGACATGCTGTTATCTTACCTGAGCTTATTAGGTCTTATTAGACTGAGAAATTTGTAATTAATTGGGCTGATTCACTCATAATAAATGCTGATAAAGCATTTGCCTTCTCACGGTCTTCTGGAATCTCCTTGAATTCCATGGTGCATTGAAACTCGGTCTAAATGGACCAGACAGTTCCTCAGCTGGCAGTGTTGAACCTCTCAAATACAAGGCCTCCAGAGTTGCTGATTTAGCCATCTGAATATTTGAGTGCTTGAGATTACGCAGACAAGATGACCTTCTGGAAGCAGATGCACTAACGGTCTAAAAGGCCTGTCTGCTATGGTAACCTCATTATATGCTGAAATTTATTTTCCTGCTCCACTATGCAAAAGGAGATGTAGGCTGTGGTGGGTAAGCGATACCTGTACAAAGCATTCTAGGTAGATGATTTACTTTTCATAACTTACCTATTTTTAAATTCTGAGGCAGAAGTTTCCCCAAGCATTTCAGGCTTCCATAGAGTGGAAAATACTGTAAGAAAGAATAGCACAACACTATACTCATATTTTCCTGCTCCACTGTTTGTGGAAGGCTACTTTGCCATTTTGGACCAGGATCCTTCTGTGTTGTCAGTACTCCAGGCTCCTGTGGATGGCAATAATGACTCAGTTATTAAGAAGGTTTTTTTTTTTTTTTTGGTTGTGTGCATGTATGCATGCACATACACGTGTGAAGTGAGAGCACTTTTTCAGCCCTTGCTCTGTGAAGGGGGAACGGATGGCAGTGCAGGGTCTGAGCAAAAAGCCAGCCTTAAATTCTCTGCGGCAAGGCCCCTTCTCACATGCGGAAGACCCTTTCTTTTAAGTGGCCCGGGAATCTGGTAGTTGAGAACAGCAGTGCAACACCAGATGACCCCTGCTGTCATCTCGTGGGTGACAGGAACTCCTGACCCTGCTCGAGGATAATTAATGAGCAGCAATCACCTTGCTGTTCACCTTCCTTCGCCGGGGTGCTAGCCCAGCCAGGACTGCTCCAGGTGGTGGAGCAGATGCTCTGGTTACCTGGGATCACCGTTCCCTCCATTAATTATTCACGTTATAAGACAGTACATAGATAAAGTGACGTTATTAATAGCAGCTATGAAGAACACCAACACGGAGGAGGGGGGGCAGTTTCGTGGTGGACGGTCCACGGGGGAGTCCCAGTGGCCCCCATGAAGGAACTAACTCGCTACCGAGGGTGGGCTCGGCGTGTCCCCGTGTCCCCCCCCGGCCGCCACCGCCTCCTCCCCCGGAGGGGGGCAGTGACAGGCAGCGGCTTCTGCCCCATGTGACTGGGGAGCGGCTGCCCCCGTCCATGGCTTGGCCTCCCCCGGGCAGCAGCAGCTCCGGCTCCCGGGGAGGAGGGGCAGGAGCTGCTGCTCCATGGGGAGGAAGGGCAGCCCCCGATCCCCCCAGGCGGAGGGGGGATCCCGGGCCGCCTCCCCCCCCTCCTCCCCCCCCCTTTCCCCGCTCTGGGCCTTACCCGAGGAGCTGCTGCTCCTCATCTGCTCCTACCTGGACGTGCAGGCCTTGGGACGCCTGGGCCAGGTCTGCCGCCGCCTACGCTTCCTCAGCAGCCGCGATCTCCTCTGGAGGCGCATAGCCCGCGGCTGCCTCAACTCCGGCTTCACCCAGCTCGGCACCGACCTGTAAGCGCGGCCTCCGCGGCCGAAGGGCGAGGGGGAGGCGGCGGCGGCGGCTGGGAAAGGCCGGGGATGCTGCGGCCTAGCCGGTTGCTAAGGGGCGCTCTGCGCTCCTGGCGTAGTCGCTAAGGGGGGCTCCCCGCTGCCGTCAGGGGGCGGAGGGAAGGGGGGGGGCTATTCTCGAAGCGCGGCTGCGCCGTCCTCGCTCTGCGCCCTAGAGGGGCGGCGAGGGCAGGGGAAGGGCCGCGGCGCAGGGGCCGCCGTGGGGCCGCCCCCGGGAGGGGAGGGACCGCGCGTGGCGGGCCCGGGGCTGCTCCAGGATGTGGGATCTGGCCCGGGCTGTGCCCAGCAGGGTCGGGGAGAGTGGGGAGAAGCTTTCGGTGCCCGGCAGAAAGCGGGAGAGCTTGGTGGGGGCTTCCCCAGCCCCCTCGGCGCCAGGCCAGGAGGGAGCAGCCCTGAAATGTTGGGTCTGGAGATGCTCTCCTGACAAGCTCCGTCCCCCAAACTCCCCATAAGCACGACACATAGGGGGGAGGCCTGGGGACTTCAAGCCAGGGGAGGTGGGAGCATGGAGAAACTGGAGGAGCTGCTGTGTGCCAGCCCTCCCTCACAGCTGCCGAGTGGCACCTTCGGTCTTGCATGCAACTACCAGGGGAGGTAAAACACCATGGGAGGCTTAGGTTGGACATCAGGAGACGTTTCTTCTCAGAAAAAGTGGTCAGGCATTGGACTGGGATGCCCAGGGAGGCGGTGGAGTCACCATCCCTGGGAGTATTTAAGGAGAGGTTGGACGTGGTGCTTAGGGACATGTTTCAGTGGGTGACATTGGTAGGAGTATGGTTGGAACAAGTGATCTTGGAAGTCTGTTCCAACCTTAATGATTCTGTGATTCTACCAAAGCCTCAAAGACGCCGCAGAAAAGTGGTTGTAAGGGAGCAAGACCTGGCCTAGCATCTGATAGAAAGCCTGCTGAATGAGCCTCAACACATTATTAGGTGTACGAGCCTTCGTGGCAGGGGTCCTGTGACCAGGAACACACGTTCCTTCAAGCCTCCTGCTCCCAGAGCAGCTCTGCTGATATTGCTCGTGATGGCTGTCACAGAGGAAGTGGCTGTGGGACTCTGTAGCTTCTGGGGTTTAAAGTTTTGTGGACAGGTTTACTGTTGTTTTGTTGTTTTTAAAATCAACTGCACATCTTCAAATTAGGTGTGAGACCTGTTGGCTTCACTGTGCATGACACCAGCATCTTTCCAGATGGAAGTGTTTTGGGCTTTTGGCCTCGGCAGTCCTTAGTAAAAATCCGAAGGCTGCATTTCTTCTCTCAAGTTTTAGTAGTGTACGAAATGCCAGTTGGAGGCAGCCACACAACAACACAACAGGCTTTCCTTGGTGCTTGGAGGATCCTGAGAGGCAGCTCGTGTTCTTTGGGTCTATGAATCGCTTCCTGTGTTTCCCTATAGCTGCCAGCTCAGAGCCCAGGATCTTGTTTGTCATCCAGTGACACAGTATTTTTTGCCCTAAACACTGGTAACATGAATCATAGCAGAAGGGATGTTTGAGGCCTATTCTGCTGTCTCATGGTGTTATCTCATCAACAGCACAGACTTGGGGAAACAGCTATGGCCCCTGCTGTAAGTAGAGGCTCGGTGGTGCTGACAATCCCTGTGTTGGGTTTTCAGGCCAGGACTTAAACCCACTCAATATTTGTAGGATGGCAGCTGTAGCCAGTGGACATTACAAGCACAGACTGGGCTTCAAAAAGCGAACCACAGTTCCCAAGGAAGTAAGCAGGAATAAGGGCTAGAGAATGGCTGTGCGTTGGACTCTCTCTGCTGTGATATATGATTTTGTCTCCCGAGGAAATGAAGTTCTGTATTTTTCATTAAGAATAAGGTGATACTATGTTGTTTCGGTTGGGGGAGGGATCAGGTGTACAGCAGAGCAGGTGCAGCATATGTAAGGACCACCACTTCCCCTGCAGAGGAATGCAGCTCTATAAACAGCTACAGAAAAGGTTTGCTAGGTCAGAGGGTCTAAGTGAAGGGAAGGGTACTTGAGTGTCACAAGCTCTCAGGGATTTCAGTGCTGTTAGATTTGCTATGAACAGGATCTTTTTTTTTTTTTTTTTTTAGTAATTCTAGGATGTGCTTTTGCACTGAATCCTATTTTCAAGTTTTCTTTAAACAACTTTAGCACAGAGTGCTGCTTTTAGCATTGGTCAGCACTGCCCTGGTCCTAGGGAGTTCAATCTTTGGTAATGCACCAAGCGGCCCTACAAGTCAGTCATATAAGAACCTTGAGATATTCTAGAGAAATAATCCTTTAATTACTTTTAACTTCACAGAAGTCTCACACAGTCTTGGTTTGTTGTACAGTTATAAAATTTGTACCTAGCAGAAGAAGAGTTTAATAGTTGGTGTGGCAGCTTGAGGGTTTAAATAGCCATGTCTCTTCCATACCCCCTGCTCCTCATGCATGTCTCCCAGACCAAGAGGAATCTCCAAGATTGCTCTTCTTGCAGCTGAGGGAGTGAGATTTGAGGAGAGAGGTTATATTTTATTCAACTAACCAATACAAGCTAGGGAGGGGGTCTGGCTAAGCTGGGCATACAGCCTTTCTTCCTGATAGTAATTCCAGGTAGGAAACTGGTAGGTTTCTCGTTGAAGGTTAAATTTGAGCTGAGTAGGTGTTTAAGCTAGAATATCACTGGATAAATGGAAAGGTAATGAAGGTGACGGGTAGCTGCGCCTTCTTGATAACTGCCTTCTTAATCATACAGAGTAAATCTTGAGTTCGTCAAGCTTGGCTGTGACTTGCTTGAAAGCAGGAGCTTCTGTTGCACATTCTGGGTAACACACTGCATTAGGTAGAAGATGTTTTTTACTGTCAAGAGGTATTTGTTCAATACTGTCTGAAACTGAGAAAGCAAAGGCTGGAGCCGTTTTATGGTAAATGTACTTAATGAAATAACATGCATGGTTCTAACATTAGATCTTAAACTGATGGTCCCTGGGAGGCTGGCATAAGTTAAGAACTAGTCTGGGGAGTATTTACTGTTTAAAACAAAAAAAACATCTTGGAACGAGTTTGATCATTTCTGCTGTTAAATGTTTTTTGATAAGCCATCTGTTAATGCTTGCTAAACAGAGATAAATTTGAGCCTGGAGTGTAAGATAGCTGTGAAACTTACCCCCCTCCCCCACTTGCCCATTTTTTAAAAGGGTGATTAACTTGAAAATGACACCATTTCTTTAAAACGTTGTTTCTGTTAGGTATATCTTCAGATAATTGTAACAAGAAGATCAGAGGGAAAGGGGCTTTAGCTTGTATGTGAAACAACTGGTTTTGTGCAGTCAGCTTGCCAAAATAGGGAACAGAGAAAAGTTTTAAGAAACTGTTTGCGAAACCCTTGCTCTAGAGGAGCACGGGAAAGAGCAATTGTAGTACCTAAAACAATTTGATTTAACTTTTAAAATTATCTACTTCCCATCTTGGCTATCCACCTTTAAAAACCGCCAGATATTTTTATCTCAGGACATATGTTTAAATAATGCTCAGTTGATTGGCCGATGTTGTCAAAGGAAGATAGGAACTTTATCCTAGCTGCGAGCTGTTACGCAGAAAGGCATATCCACAGCACTGACAGTCTCTCATATTTGCCCTTTCTGGTAGATTCAGCTGATGAGGAGCTGTGTGTGTAAGTGAAGTATTTAAGGTGTTGTTTCGATCATGCGCTTTGCACACAGCAAACTTTTTTCTTCTTTGCTATGTTTCCATACACTTCATTCCTTGGCAGGGGGAATCACAAGGTTTGCGTTGGTGTGAGTTCGTGTATGTTAGGGCTAGCAAGGCCTGACTTGGAAAGGTCCTTAAGCACATTCTTGGTATTCAGAACGCACTTTTTCTTCTTTGAATCATGAGTGAGTAAATGCTTAATAGAATATTGTGTCTCTGGTTGGAAATGTACAGTGGTTTTAGGTATTTGTGGTTCTTGGCACCTGTCCTGCATGCATCTGTGTCAAGCTACCTTTTGTTACGTGTTGTCATCTTAACGTTATGTATAGACCCGTCCTGCAATAAGACCTTGTCATGAGGCTGGTAAAAAGATAGTCCCCACGCTACGAGTTTCGCTTCATTCAGTCACAGGGACTGCTCAAGCAAGAGCTGAGACCCCTCTTCATGACGTAAGGTGAGCGTTTTTGTTCCAAAAATGCATGGCAGCATATCACAGAAAAACACGGCTTAATAATTCTTTTTGCAGCTAAGCTGTAGCTAAGCAGTAGCGCAAAGCCTCCGGGGTTTCTGGTGAGTATAGTGATATTACAGTTGTGTCTGGTAGCCTGCGTCTGTTTTGCCAGCTGTTGTATGGGCCCAGCAAGAGCAGTCCCTGCCCTGTGAAAAGCTCGCTGCCCAAATAGGCAGGGTAAAAAAAGGGCTGGGAAGCGGAGGCAGCGAGATGTGAACCAGGCTGCCCTCTGTGCAGCAGGTCAGTGTCAGAGCCAGGAATAGAAGAGGGCGCTTTGAGCCCGCAGCCAGGGCCTGCCCGCTGGACCACCTCGGACTGGAGAAATCGGAGAGGCAGAGAGGCTCGTCGCAAGGTGGTTCTTTATTTAAAGCGTGGACAAAAGGAATAAAGTTGCAGCTGGGCTAAACTTATTTCCTCTTTGCTACAACGGAATTTTAGAGGGCAAGTTAAAAGTTGCAACCTAAATAGCTTGACGGCGTCCTCTTTGTAAGGTATTAATAGCTGTTGTCAAAATATAGAAATGTTCCACTGTGTGTTTTCTCTCTCCCTGTCTCCCATCCAGCCTTGCCCACGAGGATCACGCTATATTCTCCAGTCCAGAAATACAGATTCATGTGAATTTATCATCGCTGAGTATTTAAGAAAGAGTGCAAGCATTTCTGTGAGTTAATAAAAGCAGTGTTTTCTCCAGATCTTGGAAAAATATATACACCTGCAGGAGCAGGAAATGGCCAATCTATGCAAGTCAAATCCAAACGCAAAGTGCAGCAATCATAGGAGACCTCTGCCTTCGGTACTGGGAGGGGAGGGAGTGTGAAGCAGCCTGTAAAGCTGCTTCAGTTTCCTTCATCTTTTAAAACGTGTTTTGCCAAAGTTTCATTACTTGAGGTCAGAAATGAAGGAGGCAGTGAACTGGTGCAGACGATGCAGAGGGGAATCCTCTGGGGAGGATATTGCAATAACAGAAAAGCCTGGAAGAGGGCACACAGCTATTGCTTTGTGCTGGAGAAGTCAGTGGGTTTTAGAAACTCCTGTTAGCTTCCTATTCTGTCTTAAACTGTTAGTTCTAGGCAGTTCAGGTCTGCCAGCATGGCTCCACGATATCGAAACAGCTTCTTTACCCAGGAATGGGAAATTTGTAAGAGTTCTTACTGGCCTGCCTGCCCTCCCCTTTCAGTCTCTGTGAGTTCAGAGCAGCAGAAGAATTTTATCTAGTTCAGGGCTTAAGAAATGTATGCTGTGCCTGTTGCTATTATTCCTGTAACCTGCATAAGTGAAATAGCTACGTGGTATTTCACTCTGTCCAAATCTTACCCTGACACTCTGCTCTTTCAGATCAGAACATACATGACAACTACTGAGCAGCTGCAGGTTTGTTCACGTCTTCCTGGGCTATTCATTTGCATTTATTTTTTAATGAAGCCTGGTTTTCAGCTCCAAAAAGTCTAAATAGCTCCTTGACAGATGCAAAATCCTGTGTGGAATTTCTGTCCAAGTTCCCATTGCGAGGTGGGGGATCGTCATAAGGGAGGTGCTATCTGATGGCAGAGTGGTATGGCTCAGGCTTGGTGATGTTTCTGTTGTTGGCTTTGTTTGTTTGTTTTTGGAAGCATGTCTTTGCTGTGTGTACAGAAATTCACCTGCAGTCCTGGGTCTGATGAGAAGTCTCCAGCTTCTTCATGCAGGTGGATCGCTCAAAAGAGGTGGGGCAGGAAACCTGCAGTCCCTGGTAGGGTCTGGCTGAGGGAGCTTAGAGGCATCGGAGGAGGCAACGAGCAGCAAGAGAAGTCTGCGGATCTCTCTTCATCTCAGAGGTATTTGAACCCGTGTCACATAGGAAGGGGGAGAGCACAGAAGACAGACTGAGCCCGGCGGTAAGCTAAAGAAGGGTCATGCGCTAAAGGAATTCAGGTGGAATTTTTGCACTGGAAGAGCTATTTTGCAAGCAAGTCGACTTCTTGAGGACAGCAACAGGAGCTCCTGACATAAATAGCTTTTCCCTCTTGGCTGTCTGTTGGTGGCCCGTGACTTGCAAATGCACCGAGACCCTGCCACTCAACAGGTGTGTCCCGATTACACAAATAAGAGCAGTTGGTCCCTGTGTTAGCCATCTCTGCCACAGGGCCAAGGTTGAAAGCCGGGCTTAGCCACCGTGACCTATTTGTTCCTCTGTATGACCCTTCGAGGCAGGCTAGAGGCAGGCTGGTGACAGCTTTTATGCAGGCAGCAGATTTTGTCCTCAGAAGAGATTCGCTCTCAGTGGGTCTCTGCAGACCTGCATTTCCATACGGGCTCTTTCGGCACTTAAAGTGCAGCAAAACGCAGAGCACTTCGGCGGGTTAGGATGCCCCATGCAGCTGGGAAAATAGACGGTATGACACGGTGGTGTTACCTCCTGTAACACGGTCTATGTTGTTGCAGGCACCGTTGTTTTGGCACATGCTGAAACTGTAGAAGGCCAGTAGGAATCTCCCTGGGATGCAGTAAAACAGAAGCTCCTGCTATTGCAGGAATACTGTTTCTAGTGGCAAAGGAGTTTGCACGGGGAAGGGATCATTGAAGGCAACGACGCTGGAGGTGAAGCTTTGGGAGGAGATGTGCTTAATCTCTGGCTGAGTAATTCCTTCTTCTGCTGCTTTTTTTGGAGGCCAGGCCAGCAACTGTCATGGTGGCTGAGGTCGCCTGGGTCAGCGGTGCTGTGGGGGGATAGTCCCAGTCCCTCACTTCAGCAGCTGGGAAGTGGGCTCCAGGCGGAATATTAAATTTCTTCTGGTAACTCTGCCAAGAAAGAGAGGAAATCCATAATTTGAGCAAAATACTTTAACCTCTTTTTGGAAGGGAGGGTGAGGTAGGAAGGGGGAAATGAAAATTCCTTTATAGTAGGTTGGTTGGGATGATTTTTATCCTGGAACATTCTCCCAGGCTGTGACAAATGTTCAGCTTCCCTTTCTTAGTGAAACAAAGTCTTTGCAAAGCGAACCTCCACCAGGATTGCATGCAATTGGAAGCGTGTGTTAGCTCAGGTCGTGTTTTGTACCACACGGTTTGGGATCCTGATAGAATGCTTTTTGGATTAATTAGCTAATAAAAAAAAGGTAGTGTCATGCCACTTTATAGGCTCTTAATAATTGTGACCGCTTAGCAAAGGTGGTAAAATGATGGACTCTGGTCTTTGTGTGGGTTTTAAGAGCATTTTACTTGAATTTCACTGAATTTTCACATACAGTGTTCACCAGTTCTTGTACTGTTTGTTTCCTGTCATCCTTGTAGGGTGCTGGGTGCTTCAGTTGCGTACTGATGCAGCTCTGTGTTGTTTCTAGTAAAAATTATAGTCCTTCCTCAGTGGGTCAGCCTCTGTAGTCTTGAGATTCACTGCTTCGTGGTTTCTTCGAGAACCTGAATGCCAAGAGCTTGATTTCACAGGGAACTTAAGAATTTTAAGCCCATGGTTTAGTGTTTTGGTGGATTGCATGCTAAGAAAGGTGAAGGTATTCATTGGCTGTGGATAGTGGTCCCTGCATAGCATCTTCCATAGGATGTATCTCTGTGAGGTGGGTTAGTCTCCCGAATTTTTGAATGTTTAATCCAGTTGCTGACGTGGGAGGTACTTGGTTAAGTCAAGCACTCAGTGTGGATGTATAATGACTCTTGATGATGTTTCTCAAGTCATCACGGAGCAATTTTTCAATTTACACGTATAGAAAGTGAGCTGATCATTACTGAAGCAAAACAGTCTTATAGGGGAGAAAAGGATCTTTTTTTTTATCAAATGATTAAGTTTATATGGTGATGCCTTATTTAGCTTTCTAAGATCTGAGAATTACTCTAGTGCATTGCAGTGTTGCTCATCACCCTCGCTGATGTATTTTGGGAGTTGAACTGGAGAGCGCTGTTGAGGAAGCAAATCAAATTATATGTCAGCACTTGATTCCATCATTGGCCTTGATTTAACTTCCTTCTGGGTATAAGGGATAAAACGTCTCTGACCAACACTGAAAATCTTTGCAGGTCGTTCTCTGCTGCCGTGGGATTGGCAAAGGAATCAGTCCAACTTCTGTATCCCCCTTCTCATGGCCTCCTTATGTCCCGTCCCATCTCTTGCTTCTGTTTTGAATAAATGGAATTTCTGTAAACTAAAGGGTAGATGCTTCTAAGACAAGTTTAAATTATCTACATCCAGAATTGTTATATGGAGGAGGCTGGATGAATTTTTACGTCTACTAACAGTAAAACAAACACCCCCCTCGCCCTAAAAACCAACAAGGGTTTGTGCATTGAGCTCCGGGTTCCTACTAGGTAGTAGATCCCTAGTAGGGCCACTTTTCTAGCTGGGCCTCAATTAGGAAAGTGGTCAGCTTTATAAGATGAAAGCTTTGTTTTTGACCTTGGATTCACCTTTTTTTGGAGCCATGGAAATTGCATCTAGTCTCAGTAAAGTTTGTGCGCTGAGCTCAGGATATCTGTTTGGACCAGTACGTGTTGGGGGGGTTGTGGCATGAGTGCATTTTCCATCACTGTGCAAGTTGGTGACTTAAAATCTGTACGTGGGGAGAACTTAACTGGGGGTTGAGTGTGGGGAGAGGAGTTTTGGAGAAATGAATGGAATTGGATGTAGGCGGGGAGCCTAAACTCTGTCTGGGAGAGTAATAAGCCATGAGGAGGCTGCTGGACCCGACCTGACTTTTCAGTGCTGTGCATTCCTCATCTCAGACGCTATCTGGCTCCACAGACTCCTGCAAGTGCATTTAAATGTAATTCCTCTTCTTGCAGCCTAGGCTAACTCCAGAGATTTAAATTTATTATTATTTTTTAAAGGGTTAGGAGAAATAAAGAGCCTGTTGCTTCCTAAATTCACTTTTATTTGGTGTGACGCTACTGATGATAAACTTGGAGTTACGCAGGTTTCTAGGGGACGGAAAGCTTTTCTGTGTGTGGTTTCTGTTTTTGTTTAAAATGGGTCACATGCCCAGGAATGCAGTCAAATTATAATGGTGACTAAGTGCCGGAAAGCATAGAAAAGGGGAGGGAAGGGTGAATAGAAAAAAAAAAAAAAAAGCCTGAGGCTATGGAAGGAAGGCTGGGAAAATGAGAATCTGGCCAGGCCCCAGGGCCAGGTTAGAGATTCCTACACCCATTAACAACCACAGGAGATGTTTATTTACAGGGAGCTGCTCTTTGTTTTAAAAATGACAGTACCCAAAAATCGGACTTTTAAGAAGTGTGTTAGGGGCATGGTGGTGATGGGAGAAGGGTCCTGGCTGGGCACCAGTCCCCATCTATTGGTGATCTGAGGATCTTCCTTTCATCCCATGTGGTTGGGAACATTTGCAGTTGGGAAGTACCTGAAAAGGGAAACAACTCTTGTTGTAATCCTCAAAGTGGTTCACAACGCCAAGTTACGAAGGATAATGTTGAGTTTCTTGTTTATACTTTTCTGGTCCCTTCCAACTAAGCAGCTCCACCAAGGATATTGAATAATTAAGCTTACAATATGAGAAAGGTAGGTATTAAAGCTGTAAAGCTGCTTTTTTTTTTTAAAAAAAATCTTTAATCATCTCAGGATCATGAAAGAAAACAGATGTTGAACAGCTGCTTGAACTGGGTAAATTCTTGTAGACACTAAAGAGACCTGGATCGCAGGGCTCTGTGGTACGTACCTTTTGTCACTTTTGGAGCTCTGTTGATCTTGGCTTGTCCCAGTAACTTTGATTTGTACCCCAGTGACTGGGTATGAGCTACAGTCTCTCCTTTAGTAACTTAAGTAACTTTGACTAGAATTAGAGAACTTCCAGCGATGTGGTGGAGTTCTCTGTGTTTTGGTGAGCAACAAAAGCTGGTCCATCTTCACTGGGGCATGTGTGCGTTGGGTGGTTGTACAGATGAACAAATTTTATTTGTAGTCTGAACCTATCTTGATTTCTAATTACTGGATCTGGTTATGTGATTGTCAGGCAAGTGAGGAACAGGAGCAGTTCCTTTACTACTCTTCTGGCTTCTAGTTTCAGTATTCTCCTGACTGGTGTTTCCTCCATCTGTTCTTGTGTGTTGTTGCCCTTAGCCTAACTGGCTTTTTTTAGTCTCTGGAAGAGTCTCTGTGTTGTCTTGATTACATTTTGCCGGAACCTGTGCTGCTGTCTGTATACCTCTGATCAGATCTAATGCTTGTACAATAGTGGTAATCAGGGATGGCTTGCTTTGTCGATGAACGCCCACTCTGCTCAGGGCTCCTTTCTTGTCAGCTCTCACAAGCTACAGCGAGCCCTGGCACCATCAGTGTTTGCCGGTTCATCATTTTTGGAGCCAGAGTGAGAACGTACCTGTAACCTGGCTTGGTTGCATTTGTTCTCCGTGTAGCATCAGTCGTGGTTGCTAATCTCATCTCTCTCCCTTTGTCTGCAGAGCGGCTGGCATCCCAGTGAAGGAAAGGGTGAAGGTCTCTCGCAACTGGAGGCATGGACGCTGCCGGAGGGAGACGGTCCTGAAATGGAAACGAAAGCAAGTGGCTCCTTCCTCTTTTCCTGTTTTTTTTCAGCTGCTGAGGGGCCTTGGGTTTGCTTCTGTGCTCAGAAATGAGATGTTCCGTGCTCCTTCTCATCCATGGGGGTTTTACAAGCGATGTCACTGGCCTGTTTTGGATGTTGCTGGCTAGCTGGATGTGGGGTAACTGGATTTGCCGCCTTGCCATAGGGATTTGTTCTGCCAGTCGAGAGTTCGTCTCTCAGTAAGAGCCTGAATTTGGCATTGTTCTGATCTGTGCAATTCTAGTTTGATTTAGTAACCTTTACTTCAGACTCCAGACTATTACGTGCTTATCTATTGCTATATACCATGATCCCAGATTTGGACCTAGGAGTCTCCTCAAAATGCTTGTTTTGTCTCCCATGCTTTATCCTGGCCCTTGATTTGGGTGTACAAATCTAAAATGCTAACTGCCATTCTTCTACCTTATGTTTCCTCTTTCTTCTACCTCATGCTTCCCTCCTTCACTACCGAAGTATATATTTGACATGAATGAGAGGAGGGTGGCGTTAAATTCTTTCTTGCAGACCTACTCAGCTTTCAAAGCAAAGCACAACGTATGTCTCTTGTCTGAACAGCACATCTAAATTTTTAGCTTTCACATCACCAGACAGAAGGAAAAATGAGAACAACTATGGTTTGTTAGCTGCTGAAGAGCAGGGACCTGCTACTGAGCTTTCATGCCTTTTTTCTGCTGTGTAGATTGAAGTGGTGGATAATGTGCCACTGCTTGTCTGAAGTCCTGGGAACAGCTGTAATGAGCAGAGTGGTTCTTGGTGCAGGTTGTATACCTGCCTTTGAAGTGCCTGTGACCATCTGTGAAGACAGGCTCTGTGGTTGTTAGAGATCATTACTAAACCAGCTCCCCAAATGAAAATGCAAGGTCTGATTTAATGAGGCTACCATCCAAACTGCATCCTCTAATTTTCATTTATCCTGCTTTCAAATTTGTTACTTCTCCTTATGAAAAAAAAACATAGAAAAAGGTAAAAAGCTAAACTGCAACAGGAAGAGACACAAACTGGCTGTAGTCTGGGGAAGCTGGATATTCACTTGGCTTTAGAGAACTGTGTGGGAGTGGAGGAAGGAAGAGGAAATCCTCAAACTAAAGCTGCTGCTCTGAAGATGCCTCTTATTTTTTCCATGCATATGACTAAATCCCAAATGAACATTATAACCTATGCTCAACTGCTCTGTCCCTGTGACTAAAAGCTTCTTATTGGAAATGAATGCAGCAAGCAAGCAGGAACTTTCTATCTAGTAATCTACCACGTCCTCTTGCTTGCTTCTAGCCCTTCATTGCGATGATATGAGGTGTGGCTGTGTGCAGTGCCTCTGCTGACACAGAAAATCACAACCACTGAGGATGAATGATCTGCAAAAAAATGAGTCAGGTTTTGATGCTTTCAGAACAGCTAGTCTGAATAGTTTGAGAACTGAAAGGATGTGCTATGGAAAGGCTCTGGTTTTGCTCAGTGTTTTCATGGGTATTGGTGCACTCAGCAATGACTGTGCAGAGTGGAGACAATTTCACACATCTGTGCCCCATAGGACGTGAGCCACATGTCTCTTTGTATCTGGCCTTGTTTCTAGAAGGTCTGTTTTTTGACTCTCTGGAGGCTACGCAAAGCAGGGTCTTGAACAAACAGCTCACTGCCTAAGTGTGCATTGCAGCCTATTTTGTTTTCTGTATTTTGGTTTTGTTTCAGGAATAAATAAATGTGTTGTGATGACAGACTTGATTCAGATATTGCTTGAGTATCTTCTCTCTCTTGATTTCCCAGGAAGTGTAGCTTATTTTCCACTTTTAACTTCAGTCTTTAAAATGCTTTGAAACAACTCCTTTAGCAGTTCACTGCTCTTGTGCCTGGAACCCCTCTGTAGGGAATTGTCACTACCCCATAAACAGTAAGGGGCAGAAGGTGTGTATGGACTCATCTGGAAGATGGGCATCAGAAATCAAGAGAGGTTGCTCAGTCATTACTTTTGACTCAGCAGAGGAAGAAATGTGGGTGTAGAAAAATACCTCTACTATATGCAGAGCACAAAATTCTTGGATATCCTCAGGCTTAGCCTGCTGCTTTGCATAATTGTGTACAGCATGTGTAGGAGATGCAGAACTTCGCAGGAAGATATACGTTATTTGATGTGACCTGTTCCTCTGCTCAGATGTACATGAGACAGTGGCAGCTTTGTGTTCTTTGCTGGGCATCAGCAAATAATGTGGACAACGAGGACTGTTTGCACCAAGAGCCTCGGATTGAAGGCTCTGTTAGAAATGCTTGACATAGCTCACAAATGCCTGATAGCCTAGTTTCTTAAAAAGTGCAGCGCTCGTGAAGAGGGGTCAGGGAGCCTTAAGTATTTCCTATCTAAATTCACTAGGCTCTTGGGCATCTTCTCTTTCAGAGATTCCATGCTTCATTTTCCTCGGCTCTTGGTTAGAAAAATGACAGCAATGTGATTTGCTTTATATTTTGCTAAAGAAACTCCACTTCTTAGCTGTGCTATATTAGCTCCTGCTTTTTGTATGTGACCAGCAGCTCCAACTTTACAGTTTTCTTTATTTAAGAATACAATATTTTCTTCTTCTTCTTGTGTGTGTATGTATTTTTTTGTTTTCATTTCTCACCCACCTCCTGACCACAACCTGCTCCCTGTTTGCAGTTTGATGCCCTGGATGGAGTTGGATGGCGAGTATCTCTACCTGTCTCAAGCTGAGAACATCCAGGCCTACCAACTCTGTCCAGATGGTACAGGTTTGCAGCGTCACCCTCAAGCTATCTTCTCTGGCCACCAGGAGGACGTATGTCGCTTTGTACTTGTCAACTCCCACATTGTCAGTGGAGGAGGGTAAGTTGGGTGAATGGGCCTCTTAGGATTTGGTTCTCTCCTGGAAAAGCTGAAGAGCTGAGTTTCATGCTGTTGACCTTATGAACAGTTCCTTTTCTCTTTTGAACTTGTGCAGATGTCCACAGGATTGTCAAATCAGGACTGTGTGTAGAGTCATGCAATGCTGACTGATCTGCAAGGTTCATTTCTTTCCCTGTTACAGTCAGGGTAGCCAGACTGTGTGCTAATACTCAGAACTGCTGGTTAACTGAGACTGCAGTTGTGCATTAAGCTTTCTAGAGACAAGTGTATCCTTATTAGACCTACTGATACAATTGTGGAGAGGGGGAAAACTGCCAAGTATTCCGTCACATGCACACTTCTCCAATTAATTTTGCATTTGGCTGGCCTTTTTCAATTACAGCAAATGACAGAACTGTTATATATAAAGTATTAGCTATTAATATACTCAGCACTTCAGCACAGAATTAGAGATGCAAGCGTGGCTGTCTGCCCTGGGTGCCTTGACACTCTCCCCTGTGAACTGTGGCCCAAAATTCAGGTGAAAATGAAGGCATGCATTTAACATTCCAGCAACTGTATTGCCTGAAAAAAAAGTCTAAGTGTCTTTGTAGTTAATTCAAAATGCAAAACCCTGTGTAATTGCTCTGAAAAGAATGAAAAGCTGAGGCTCTAACATGACACTTACTCCCTTACTCTGTCCATTCAGCATCCAGCCAGGATTCTGGCAAGCTGAAAGCAGGAGAAGGAGGACTGGCTGCTCTGCTAGTTTCTGCAGTTTAACAAAAAGTGGTGGGTGGAAAGTTAGCCAGGAAATTTGTCATGTGCAACAGATCAGGCTTTGAATGGCCAGATGTGGGATCCAGATGGGATTTTGAGAGAACAGGTGATGTGTGTGGAGGGGAGGGTTAATAATGCTGTTTGAATTTCGGCTCCCATGAGAGATCAGTCCTGGTCTTTCAGTGGCACTGCCAAGCAGGAATGGAAGGTGAGTAGCCAAGAGAGGTGCAGCTAATACAGTCCCTGCTTGGGGATTTGTTTTTCAGAGATGGAAATATTGTCCTTCACAAGATCCATGGCTCCTACAGTGTCAAGTTCTCTGCTCATGAACAAGAGGTGAACTGTGTGGACTTCCAAGGTGGCCTCATTGTCAGTGGCTCCCGGGACAGAACAGCAAAGGTGAGCAGTGATGTGCAAGCTGCAGGTGCTTCTGCAGTGGTGACCTCAGAGGTCTTGTGCCATGAAAGTTTGTGTCAGCAGAGCTCTCAGGAAAGCCCTGGCTTGCGTGTCTGCAGTAGGTGTGCTGGGTATCTTGGCGTAGACTTATGTCTCTGCACAGATGCTTGCTGTGCCAAGCTTTTAAGAAAGAGATTTGGCAGTGCCTTAGGATATCAGCTGCTAGTTTAAATGAGGAAGTACAGAAGAAGGCAGCTAATGTTTTGCTTCCTTCATTGTATGTTTTTCTGACACTATAGTGGAAATCCTTGCCAGTTAGTCTGAAATTTGCCCTACGTATCTCAAGCACATCTGTGCTTTGTGATGTAGTGCTGTTTCACATGCTCTGTTGTATAGTTGATCTCTTTAAAGGATAGCATGTCTTTTCCAGTCCCTTGGGATTGTAGATTATTTATATTTTTTATTTTTTATGGTTCTTGGTTTGCAAATTGGGAGTGAAATCAGACTATGAATATCACAAGCTCCCATTTCTCCCTTACAGTTGTTATCACTGAATCCTGTCGCATAATTGCTGGCTGTTTCTTTTTGAGACAGGACCTTGCTGATTTTTTTTTGTCCTGGATCTGGTTGGCAACGATGTGTTTCTGCATGGACCTGGAGAGTTGTTCTCTTGAGCTGTAACCAGCTCTGTTTTAGTAGGTTAGGAAACTCCACATAGTGATTTCACCTGTGTCCTGCTAGCACAATGCAGTGCCTGTAGCATCTTCACAAGCACTTGTTACTGCTAGTAGTGGTTGCTGAATGTTGAAGGATTTTGCTTTTGCTCAGGGTAGGATGCTGGATACTCTTGGTCCTCGGTACATTTCTTAGAGCATTAATGGAGGTAAGAGGAAAAACTGCTATTCTTGTTTGACAAGAGGGGAAGGTGGGCCAAAAGAAGACCTAAATGTCTCTTTCCAGGTTTCATAGGAAGTGTGTGTTAATGGGTAACTGACAAGGCTGCTGAGCAACTCTACCCTATCTTTTCTGGTTGGTTCCTCTATATGAGCGTACTCCTGGGTAAAATCACCCACAAGGAGACCAGTGGTTAGATGCAGAAGGCACTATTTTGAGATGCTGCTTACCTCCTGGGAACGAGGTGTTGATACTGCTTTGTCTGACATTTAAGCCAGGTTGCTCATCTCTGTTTTCTGGAGCTTCTTTACTGGGAGAGTGCCTTTTTGGTGCTTCCCTGGCAGCCAGAGGAGAGACCTCCCCTGACCTTGAGAACAAATTCCTGAAGTCCAGGGGGAATTTAAGTCTGTTTTTCTTGGAGCTAGTGTGAGATCTTGCCCACCCAGAGCTCCCTGCAGCATAGGCTCTAAGGATGTTCACCGTTTATTTTCTACTATCTCTTTTGTAGGCTGCCTTGTTTGCATGAATGAGACTCTAGGAGGGTGGAAGGGAATCCCTACCAGCCTTTTAAAGGGGCTCTAAATGTCTAAGCTATTGAGGGCTCTGCTGAGTGTTGATTAGGACTAAGCCCTGAAGAGCTGCTAATGTACATTCCTGTGTGATAGGCACCAGATAGTGTGCTCTGAGCAATATTTTTAACCTGTAGGAGATAGGGATGCCTTAAAAGAGTTAAGCTTTTCTGCTGCTTTTGCTGACACTAGGTGCTAAATTCCCCGCTGACAAGAATAGCCTGCAATCCTGGGCATTATCAACAAACAAACAAATAGGGCACTCCCAGCTTTGAAGTCCTGAAGTGAAACATTGTGGGTCTGTTACACAGAACTGGGGGGCTCAAGTTCTCTGAGCCAAGAATGAGGGCAAGGTGGGGAAAGTGAGGAACGCAAGCAGAGGCCCCAGCAAGAAGCTGGGGGACTTTATAAGGACCCAGAAACAAAGGTAGTGGGGAAGGTGAACTGGTGGGTGGGGATGTGCATGTGTGCACTGGTGGGGGAGGGAAAGAGATTTCTCTCACATTGTCTTGTCAGTGAGCAAGGGGGGGCACTGAATAGCCTGGGGTACACTTAAGAAGCTTGGTCCAAAGGGGGTGGCTTTATACAGAGCTATTTTGCAGGGTAGTAAACAATCAATTTTGTAGAAAATAGGAATGGAAATATTTCCAGGGATGGTACAAAGTCTCCCTGCACTGTTCTAGAGAACAGCAGAGATCCGATCAAATCTCACTTCTTGTTTTAACTCCAGAAGATGAGACTATGCTGAGTGCTGCCCTAGAAAGAGCGTGGTGATGGGGGTGCTTTCTCTCTTCCCTGTGGTGAAGTGGGATGGAAAGTCGTACTCACAAGCTGAGTCATCGTGTAACTCTAAGTGCTTGTTTCTGCCAGTGATGGAAAGCTTCTGCTCCTCAGAAATAAGTAATGGGAATGCAGGGAGAGGGTATCAGGGAAGGTGAGCAAGGCAGTTTGGGGAGTTCTTGCAGCACAACGTTAGCAGTGTGCTTCCTACCTTCTGTGCCTTCTGGGTGACGTGGCATAATGTGCATCTCTCTCCTTAGGTTTGGTCCCTGTCCGCGGGCAGAGTTGGGCAGTGTCTACATACAGTGCAGACAGAGGATCGAGTGTGGTCCATTGCTATCAGCCCATTATTAAGGTAAATGAGCTCTCTTTATTCCCAATTTCCAACAGAGAGAAGTAAAGGAGTTGGAAAGGATGTGTCCCCCCAAAAGACATTTGTTCCCCAGCACAGCAGAGTGGTCCCTTCGTAAGAGGATGTGAAAATAGCCCTGCATTTCTGTCTCAGGTGGGACCTGTTCAGTCTTACTTGCAGAGCAAACTCTCTGACTTGCTCTGCCTTCCTAGTTAGAAGCAATGAACCAGGTCCTCTTGAGGTTTTCTCTACTGAAAAGATGCCAACTTGTATTTTCAGTCTGTGGCAGAAGAGATGCCAAGCAAAAGATCCTTACTTTTTTGGCTTGGTAGTCTTTCTTGGAGCTGTGTGCAGCGGTTAGCGCTCAGTTTTCATGGTAAATTCAGCATGCTGAACAGGGGAAGGTAGAAGCAGAGTTCAGGGACAAGTTTTCCAACCTCTATCATCTGTGCTTCTAATCCAGATGTAATGCTACAACTTCAGCATGGAAGGGAAGGGAAGGGCAAAACACCAGTGTCTTCCAAGGTGTTTTTCAAACTGATCCTGTTCTTGAGGAAGTGAAAATCTGAGCAATTTAAACTCTCGCTGTTAAAATCTTAGGCTGGCCAGTGATGATCAGTCTCTCTGCATTATTAAGCTGTTCTTTTGCATGCAAGAGAGATTCTTATTTAGCTTTCCTGAGGGGAAGAGGAAATAAGAGCTGTTGTTGCTGTCCATGTGATGTCTTCAACAAGTGAATTTTAGGCTTGTGCAATACCCAAGTATTTCCCCAAACCGCTGTCCTCAATAGATGTCTGAGCTTGTTTTGCAGGCAGCAGAAACTTAGTGGTACAGAGCTAGTGTCATTATAAAGGAAGAGACCCTCTGGGCCTGCTATGATTTTGCTGTTCCCTTGTCCCATTGCTCCAAACGTTTGGCACAGATAGTGTTTTTGAAGAAGTGCCACGTGCATTAATGCTGCTGTAACGTGTTAGATAGAAGCCCTTTGCAGTCTTTTGTGCTGCTAGGGCCCCTTTTCTAGCAGACAGGCTCTGGCTCTAGCTCCACATCTGGTTAGAGCCTAGTGGCATGCTGCTTCCTACTCCTAAGTGATGACCTATGGAGGTGGCCTCTTGTCAGGACAGTGTTCTTCTCCCTTTCGTGCACGCTTGTGCACGCTCTTTGTCACAATATTTACCCACTGTCTCCCCGCTCCCCCCTTTCCTCTCTGCAGGGTGATAAATGAGGGGTGGTAGAACAGCTACCCCATGAACAAGTAGGCTTAAATTGTGCACTCTTTTTATGAGACTGCGGACTTTACCAGCCTCCCCCACCAGCCTGCCCTATTCCTCCCCCCCCCCCACCTTATCTTGCCCCTCCATATTTTGGGGAGGGGGGTGGAGAATTAGAGCCAATTAGCCACGTCATTAATTCTTCAATTTGACGGCTGATATAGCAGGGCCTGAAACACGCTGCTGACCTCGTATAATGGGAACCCTGCTCCTTAACATATTGACGATGGGAGAAGTTAATTAAAATTCCACAGAGAGAAGGTGTCGGCTAACCTATAAACCTGTCGCTTCTCAGAACAAATCACAGCCATCCTAGAAGAGAGAGAGGATCAGAGCAGGAGGGCATGTGGTGGGGGAGGGCCAGGGCAAGGGGCAGGGGAGATGAATTTTTCACTAATAGGTTTTATTGCTTGCTGTCTAATGAGGGTGAGTATCAAAAAGATAATATCTTGTTTCTAGCAAGGTCTGCTTTGGGGAGCTCTGTGGTTTCTGTTTTATTTGCAAGAGCCCATATTTCACCCACATGCATTCCCTATGCACTTGTGTGTGAAGCTTTTCCTCCCTAGCAGTCCTCATCCTTCTGGCCAGCACTCAGATGCATTTGCTCCTCAGTGAGGCTGAACGTGGCCTGTAACCTCCACTTCCTCCTAAACGCTCAACATGCCCTCCCAATTCTGCCTTCTCACTGTAAACTGGGATCTCCTCCATAAGAATGGATAGTTATGGTGTAGAACTGCTGTACAATCAGGCTCCAGCCACGTAAGTATTTTGACCCATCATTGCTGACAGTCCACCAGCTCTCTCTGCTATGTACAGAGCTCTGGAACAGCTCAAAGCGGTTGTGCGTGGTGGGGTAGGAGCAGGGAGAGCTTCTCTAGCTCTAGCCATTAGAATTTGCTTTGGAGAGGCTGAAGTTTCCTAACCTGGAGGTTTGCCAAAACTAAGACTCTCTAAAGCAGTCAGGGCTGTATTCTTACTGAACCTCAACTGTTAACAGGCGGCAGTGAAACTTTTCTTCTTCTGTTTCAGAGATCTCTTTCTCTCTGTCACTGAAGCTGCTTTAGTATCCCTCGCAGTCCTGATGCACAGCTGGGGTTTCTGCTGCGTCTGCTGGAATCCTGCTGCTGCTCTAACAGATGGTGCCTGTACCTACAAACTAACAGTAGGCAGGACCTGGACCAGTGCATCCCCAGCAAGAATGGAATCATCACAGCAATGCTGCTAGGAGCAGTCAAGGCAGCTTGTACAGCTGTGCAATTGCTTTGCCCTGCATAGATATTTGTAGTCTCCAAGTGCAGCTCCTCAAGCTTTAGTCTTCTGCTTAGTCATCCCCAGTTTCCATGTGGCTGTACACAAATCCTCTCACATACGTGCTGAGCTATGGAGGAGGCTTCCTTACTCTTTGTCTAGTGATGCTGGAAGGGTCTGCAAGCAGAATGATGCCATTAAGGAAAATCAAGTAGGGTGAAAGGTAGTAGAAAGGTACCAGGAATACCAGATCATTTCTTCTTACTGCGCGGGGAGAACCGTGGTTAGTCTTTTCAGTCGTGGAAGTGACTTCACACCAAGATATGTTACTGGAGCTTTATTGCCTTGGGGCTCCCTAACAATGTTCTGCAGGGTTGTGGGGATGGGGAGAGCATTGTGCACGTCTGGGTTTTCAGCAGGTCTTCTGAATAGCTGTGCTGGTTGGTGCACCTGGGACAGCAGGTCTCACTTCACAGGTCAGGAACTAGAGAAGAGTCTTAGAGTTTCATAAACCAGGGTGCCTCGCCTGGCTCTGTCCACTGTTTAATTGGTGTCCAACGCTGCCCTTCTGCATGGGTGAGTAAAACGCTGTCCTTACAGACAGGCTGCGTACACTAAACCACGTTTCTTAGCTGCTTGTAATCCCCTTCCCCCCGAGTTCATTTGCCTTTTGAACTCTGCGTCATGCAGATGTTAAACTTTCATTTAGCAGTGCTTACTGCCATGACTTATGTGCGCTCAGGGACCAGGGCAAGCCTGAGTGCAGTGGACCAATTCAAATGTGTAAAGTGAGGCAAGCCCAGGGGTTTCTAGTGGAATAGTGGCACCTTCATGCTTTGTGATTCCCTAAGGTGGCAGTAGCCAGGGAAGAGAAGTGACCACTGTGCACTGTGTAATTTGAAGGATAGGTTTATGGAGAAAATGGGGTCCAATTGCCTGGCATTTATGGCTGCAGAAATACAAGGCGTTATATATATAAACCCAGGTACACGTTGTACTGCTGAAATGCTCCTTTATTTAGGGGAAAGTTAGTTGCAATGCATTTTTTTTCTAAAGATAGAGAAGCTTGTAAACTGAAGGGGAAAGAAAAAAGTGGACCTTAATGTTAAATTTACTATTAATCTTGCATTCAGAAATTCTTTGGTGTTGGATTAAAAAAGTATTCAACTCTAAGCTAGCTGCTCCTGCCAGGTCTGGCCACTGGAATTTGCTGTTTAGATTTTGAAACATTTATGATGAGAACTGGTCTTCCTGTGTTGTATTACAAGCACAGCAGATTTTAAACTCAGAAAAGAGAAGGTGGAGGTGCAAAAAATGGTTTTTGGTATGCAACTGTAGATAGAGAGCTAGGAAACCTTTGGTTTCCCATCTGGAGGAACGACACATGACTGTAATGTGCCCCGTTGTGGCAGAGATGTGCTTTTGGGGTGTAAGCCCGAAAGATGGTTGGTCCCCTTTCCAAATGTGTCATCTGGTCTACTGCAGTACACCACCTCTCTTTGCAAAAGTTGCCTTCCTGAAGAGCAGGTTTACTTCAGAGAGGAGGAAAGTTTGTACCAAAGACAAGTTATCTGTGTTCAGTGTTTGATTTAGAGGAAAATGAGTTTAATTCAGCTGTGAGCAGCTGAATTAAAAGAGTTTGTGCTTGCTCTCTCTTATTTCTGCAGCATTGTAGCCAAGACCTGACTCCTGTCTTTCTGCGTGCTAGTTTGAATCTCTGTTAACCTGGTTGCCATTTCCATGGAATATTATGGGGAAGTAATATCTGGGGAGATACCTGTCCCTGTGGACAACCTCAGACAAACTGTAAAAACGTACCCAGAACATGCTGGGGAAAGGAAGGAAGAGAAGGGATACTGGCAGGCGCTGTGGCTGCAGGGGCCTCTCTTCCATTAGGATGAATCAAAACGATTCATTTTGAAGGCTTCTTTTTAATGGTTATCCGGAAACTTTTTGTGAAAATGAAGCAATCTGATCTTGCAGGTTGCTTTAAAGCAAAACAACTCACTTGAGTCAGAACAACTTTGCAGTGGTTTTAACTGTACGACTGAAGCCCTAATGTGCAGCAGTTAAAATGCTTGTTCATGTTCCCACCGTCCTCATTTCGTGCTCCGATTTTATCCCTTACTGCATATCGGGATGAGCTGTTGGCTGTAGTGGTGCTCTGTTTTGACCTAGCTTTGTGTAGTTAACCTTTCTGAATCTGCTAGGACACAGGACAAGTAACTGGGTTTTTATTTTGGTTTGTGCATCGACAGCAAAATAGCAGGCAGCGATAGTTTTGTTGTCCTTAGGGATCTCTGCAGAGCCTGGTCGGTTTGAATAATTGAGAGGGGACTCTGACCTGCAGCTGTTTCTTAAACAGGGGCAGGAAGAGCTCTACTCGACTGTGAGATCCCAGGGAGGACTCACAGCGTTAGTGGTGGTGTTAAGTACCAGCTCTTACTGACCTCAGAGACTGATCTGGATGCAGGCTTCTAGATAAATGCAACAGTCATAACTGCCTTGGTGCTCTTTCACCTCCGAGCTGAAGAGCAGGAAATGAGGATCAGTTTCTCTTTCCAGTTTCTCCCCTCTGGAGCTAAAATGACACCTGTGTCTCATCCGTGTGCCCTGACTGTTCCCTTGATGCTGGGAGGAAGAAGAGTTTGGTTTACTTTCTTAATTGTGTGATAATGATTCTCTTTGGCCTTCTTCACGTGGGTGAGGAACATACATGTCCCTCTTCCCTCTCCTCCAGAAACATACCTACAAGCTCTTCTGTAGGTTGCCCTTCTTCAGTTCAGTTTCTTTGCTTTGTGCACCAAAGTTTACATGACTTATCAAATGCTCCTTTTTGTCACTTTTGGCCAATACTCTAACATATACGTTATCTATAACTGTGTGAATTGGCTCACTAGTGGTTACGGGCAGGTGAGCAGGTTTTGGGAAGCAGTAGCTATAACTGAGTCAGATCCCAGACATCTGTTTCTAATCCTGTGGTGCTGTGTTGCATATTGAGTCTTTTTTTTTTTTTTTTTTTTTTTTCCTGCCATTTTTTCTCATCTTGCTTGAGGGCAGAGTCTGTCTCAGAAAGCTTGGGGGAAGCATCTTTCTTCTGTTGCTCAGTTTGCACAGGAGAATCCATGCCTGTTTAATCGATGTGACAGAAGAGACTTAGTTGAAGGGGCTGGCAGCCTTATGTTCTGAGGTTTCTATTTCCAGTTTGTAATCGTTTTCTCTTTGCTTTTTAAACTTACAGGAGGAGAAGGTAACTTCACCAGACCTCGGCTGCTGTTTACCTTTGCTCGGTTGTGCAGTGTGCCTTTGTTTTTCCACCTTTGATCAGTGTTCTGCCGACAGATAATTTAGCAATTGCATCCCAGGGTGGAAGTGTGGAGTTAATGTTAAAATTAGGGTTTTTTTTTCCTTTCCTAACTTCTCTGGCTGATGGAGCAGAGAAGGGGAGAGGGGAGGTGAAGGGGGCCATAAATTCTAGACCTGGTGATTCTGCTCCTTGTAGAGAAACGAAAGCCTCTGATGTCTCTTCAGCACTTTCATTAACATTTAAATTAAGGGTTTGTTTTTCAGGCGGCTTCAGAGTCAGAGCCCTTTCATAGCCTGACACATGGAGGCTGTTCTCTCTTTTTCTCTCTCTCTTTCTCCTTGCAAATCAGTGTACAACAGTAATCACTGCTCTATTTTTTTTCTGATCTCTTGGGAGGGCAGCGACCTGACAAGCTGTACGAGAGGTTCAAAGAGAATCGGAGAGCGAGTGCAAAGGTAGATGGGCAGGAGGATGCCAGGTTTCACTCCTACAATTAGAGTGGTGTCTGTTCCCTCCCCTGCCTTTCAAAGGGTTGCTTTTGGGGGCGGGGAGTGACAGAGAGGGATGGACATTTCTCGTACGGTGAGAGCCCCAGGTGCGGATGCCTCTAACCAGGCTCAGCTTCCACTGTTACTCCTCCCAGATGAGGCTGGGAGCCTCACTCAGAGGATGCGAGCTCATGCCCCGAGGTGGGAAGTGGAGTTGCGGTGTCCTAAGATAGCAGCCTAGCCCCTCTAAAGGAGTGTTGATTCACTCTAAGGACAGCAGGAGGCTGGTCCTCAGTCTGTGGTTGGCATTTGAAAGGAGGGAGGTAGTGGAGGTTGTTGCCCTGAAGTAAGAAACTCACCTCTGTCTGACATGCTGCGGTGCTGAAGTCACGCCTGGCTGCGTAGTGGAGCTTACTGTAGAGGAGATGGGTGGTTTGAAGTGTCCGTTTGGGTCTTGGCTTCCAACAACCTAAACTAGGCCACATGTTGCTGTGGTGTAGGAGTTAGTTGGTTTAATATCAAGGAGAAAAAAACCTGTCTTCTACCTGCTTCAGGAATTGTGTAAGTGCCAAGGAACAAGGAGATGGTGCTAGGAACCCAGTAGCTAACTTCAAGGTTAGAATTTAACAGCAATGACTTGCAGTGGAGAAGCCGTACAGCAGGATTTGTGTGAACACATGTGAACCTACAGTCCCCATGGCAAAGCTCTTTTTGAGTCTCCCCCTTCTCATCTCCCACCCAGCTGGTCACCACTAGAAGGCTGTTATCTTATGTGGGCTCTTTGGCAGGAGCTGGGGCACTCAGAGTGGCACTGAACTGGTGTCTTTCACGAGCTAAATGTGGATGACAGGTGGAGGAACTTGAGCCAACACGTGAGCAAAGTGTTTAGCATAATGAAACCTGCAGGTCTTTTGCTATGATGACCACGCTGGTCATGTCTTCACTCCTCCACAGCATCAGCTTTACTTGCCTTTCGCTAACAGCTTGATCCAGGTGGGCTTTGAAGGATGCCAGCAGGATGAGAGCAGCAAACTGGCAGTGCATTGGGAAGGATATTGCCTGGGTGCTGGTAGATCTGGTGCATCAAGACAGATGCCAGAAGTTTCTGCTTCAACAAGATTGGTCATACGTATCCCGGTGGTGGTGGGCATGATTTAAATCGCGTAGCTCTTCTGAAGGACATTATTCTAAACCATGCACTGACAGATGACTCCCATATGGTGAAAAATGTTTCTGTTATGGTATTTGTTTTTTTGCCCATTTGTGTGACAGACTGTAGTCTGTCAATTCTTGTGTCACTGCTGTCAGGTTGAAGTACTGTGTCTGATCTGTTACCGAATGTGTGGTAGTGTCCTTCAGACACTGAGTGATACACAACAGCTTTTCAGGGGCAGGTGATCTTGTCCATATTCCTAGTGCTCCGTAGCTGTATGGTGGGATGTGCTCCTCTGATCCCATCTGACCCATGCCAAGGGGATTCAGAATGCTTTACTGCTAGCATCCACTCTTCCAGGTGCTTCAGCTTCTGGAAGTTCATAGATTCATGCCCAGTGAGTGTTTCCTCTTCAGGGCCCAGCGCTGTTTGGTGCTGAGCATGTTTTATGAAGCCCACAGCCAGTGAAAACCAAAGCTATCTGTGATGGGAAGGAGGATGCTTAGTACTTATCACACATGGTCCTCAATCATGACTTCTGAGCCACCTCCCGTGTTGCTCAGTCTGCAACTTTTCAGTGAGGAAAGCTTTTAATTTAAGCTCTCCAGAGGCTGAATGCCAGCACGGAGCCCAGCTTGGTTGCCCCAGCGGCACTCGGGACAAGTGTGCCTCAGCACTAACTGGGGTAACTCCTCCTAAATTCTCTTTGGAAGCTCCACTGTATTTATGGGTGGGGAAGGCGGGGGGATGCCTGCCCTCCCACCTTCCCCCATGTTGTCTCAAAAGGCCCTGGTGCATCTTTGATTAGGTGTAGGTCAAAAGAATTTCCACATCGTGACCTTAATAACTGGGGTTGATTGGCAGGCGGTCTGCGGAGAGGGAGCAGCCTGTCCCTTTCATCTCCCTTGGTGCCGTGCTGGGACAATGGGCCAGCATATTTTCCTTGTTGTTCCTCATTTGAAAAGGGTCTGGTATCTCTACTAGGTACCTGTGACATGGGGGTCTTGATTGGGGTCTCATAAAGGGCCCTGTCAGTGTGTCCAAAGGCCAGGAACACAAAGGCGAGCAGTGGGTGGGGGTCTCAGCTGACCACTGAAGAAGGGAGGGGAGGGTCCTGGAGGCAGTGGAGGGAGAAGCAACCCCTGATGGGAGACCTTAAAGGGGGGAGGGGGGGAGGAGGCGGCCCATTTTTGTCCCAAACTCATCAAGCACATCTGCAGAATTGTCCCCGCCGCTGCCTCCCAGTTTCAAAAGAAAATGATCGTTTGATAAACCGTCCTGATTCACCACTTTCTCACAAGGGAGGGAGACCCACCTTTGACCTCTATGATTTCACATTGGCCCAGCTCCCCCCCATCCAATTGCTGGAGAAACTTTGAAATGCATCCCTTGCGTTCCCTCTCCTTTTCCCTCTTTCCCTTTACACTCTTTTATTTTTTTCCCCCTTTCTTTTTTAGTTCCCCCTCCTCCTCTTCCCCCGCCCCCATCTTCCCTGCTCTCCCGCTTTGTATAAAAAAAAAAAAAAAAAAAAAAAAAAAAGCAGGCCTACTGCTCTGGAGTTTAGGCAAGTAATTAGTAAAATCTTTTCTGCAGCACAATAAAACCACGGCGCTCGGCCCGCATATTCCCACCATTTACATACTCGCGGGCATTTGAGAAAACAGGTGGCATTCCCAGTGCATCGTTGCCGATGAAAATCATTTGGAAGGCTGGGAGGGGAGGGTGCTGGGACCCGCTCGCTCCTGCGAGCTATAGGAATGTGCATGAATATATTAAAATGGTTTCACACAATGCTTGTATTTTCCAACGGGAAGAGGCGTCTTCGGGATGAAAGGCGGCCGGGCCAGACGCAGGCCTCTTGCGAGCGCTCTTTCCCACTCGGGGTTTGTTTGCATGGACCCGATGGAGAGGGGGCTCGTGGGGGAGGAAAGGGCAAGGGTGCTATCTCCAAAGAGTAAATCTTTGTGTGCCTCCCACCCGCTGCCCGGCTGTGGGCCCAGAAAGTCGAGTTATGATGGAGCTGTGTCTGTGGAGGGGGGCGGAAGGGGGGAGATCATCAGGACTTTCTGCAGAAGCCTTTGGAGGCGTTGCAGATGTGCGGAGGAAATAGCTTGTAATGGAGCATATAGCTTTGTGACCGACGGGATTCGGTGCCTGCAGCAGGAAATGACCGAGAAGGAGCTGGCCATCTTGGGCAGTATTAGCAAGGTGCCTATTAATAACAGCAACCATTCCTGCAGGACTTTTCCAGCTTCGTCTTACTGTCCAAGAGCTGGCTGATCAACACTCGGCCTGTACAACGCGTTCCTCTGAGCTGTTCCTCTCCTTCCAAGAGGGCAGTTGTTCCAGGCTCTGCCACAGCTGGAACCCAGGAGGTCCTACTGTCTTTCATTTAGCTGTGTTGCCTCCTGTGAGGTTCCTGGGGCTCTTTGAACTTGTAGGGTATTGACAAGAGGTGTGTGGTGAACCCTGTGTCTAGAGTGTGGATCAGGGATTTCCCTTCTACTGGCTAAGAAGCAAAGGAAAGAATTGAAGTGAAGAAGCTGAAAAGGAAGAATGGATGGATTAGCCTAGGAACAAGGTGCTGTAGGGGAGGGGAGGTGCTGGGTTCAGCCCCAGGGTTACCTTTTTATCTGAGAATACTGTGGCAGGATGGAGAGGCCTTGTTGGAAAAAACACAAGTAGGATTTTGGCTTTTATTTATTTATTTAAGTGGAAAAGACCTTATAATCTCCGAAGGAACTGGTGTGGTTCCAGCAGGGTGATCTGGATGTCCATCTTACCTGTGCTACAGATACAGTCTTCGCAGAAACCTCTTCTGGACAGCTGTCCTGTGCAGGTTGGTTCTGCCCTGAGGACTGAAACGCCTGCCCACGGCCAGCCAGGACTATGGCAGCACACAGCCACAGCTGCCAGGAGAAATTCCAAGTCCCCTGCTACCCATCTAAAGTCTCTGCTCCCAGAATGAGTTATAACCCTCTAGGGAGGAGTGGAAAGCACCCCTCAGAGTCCTTCTCCTCAGCTAAGTCAGCTTTCCTCATCCTTTCTGAGCAGGCTGTCTTTGTGGCAGGTGGTAAGAGATTGCATTACTCAGCCCTGTTAGAAGCTGGACAATTCAGCATCCTGAAACCTTTAGCTAAAGGGTATTCTTTGCATGTC
Organism: Oxyura jamaicensis; assembly: GCF_011077185.1. NCBI lineage: Eukaryota > Metazoa > Chordata > Aves > Anseriformes > Anatidae > Oxyura > Oxyura jamaicensis. The sequence goes on from NC_048898.1 coordinate 22,274,932, forward strand.
AGCTGTTCGTAAAATAGATCTGCTGAAGTAGGAAAGCTCTGTGATTCTGTTTCTCCCAGTTGGCCTGGCGCTGATCGTACTGGTGTTTGTCGTGGTGCGAAGGTGTGTAACCCTTTGTAGGAAACAACCAACAACCCAATTGGCAAGAGGGCTTACTTTTATTTTTAATTATTGTCTTCCCAATTCTCTGCTCCTCCCCTTCATCTTTCTGCATTTCTTAAAGAGGCAGCGGAGGGAAAAAAGCTTTGGTTTTTGTTTGGGAAGGGGGTTAGGAAGGGCGACGTGGCCCCTGCAACCTCTCATAGGGGTGTCTTGTCAGGGCGCGGCATGAAGGGCACAAACAGATCATAACCTTTAAATGAAAATGCGATGGAGGGGAGAGATGAAAGCGGTGAAACAAATTAGATACATCTAGAGGGGGTGCTCAACTGGAGAAAATTAGCATTTCTTCCTAATTGGAGTGCAGGGCATTCCATTACAGGGTTTCATTACAAGGAGGGAAGCACTGGGCCTCTTTAGGGGATTCCCCCTTGCCCTCGGTTATTCTAAAATAATAAAAAAAATGCATTTGGGGAGAACTGAAAAAAGGCTGAATTAATCAGAGTGAAAGTTTCATTCTGTCTCATGAAGAGGAATGATAGTAAAGCACCAGTTCTCTCTTTATTAAGAGAAGGAGGAGATGAGGTCAGGTGCTAGCCCTAGTTTTTTCTGAATGAAACTGAAAAGTCTGCAGGAAGCTACAGGTGACAGTAACTTTCTGATGCTAGTACTTGTCCAATTAAATCTGTAATATTCAAAGTGCAGTAGTTTGACCAAAGCATAGAGTTACATGGTTTTTGATCAATATCAGTAGAGTCAATTCAAGGTTGTTTTAAACTGCATGTCAAGACTAAGAATAACTTAGAGGGAATTATAGGGAAAGAAAGTTAGCATCATTGCATCCCTGAGTTAGGAGCAGGGGGAGACAGTTTCTTTGTTCCAAGCAAAGATTATGCATCAGTCAGTGCCCTCTGGAAGGAGGGGAAAAGAGGAAAAGGAGACTTGCTTCAGGTATGTGGTATGCAATATATGTTGCTCTGCCAATCTACAGTTACATTTCCTGCTGCAGTTTAGGAGAGGGAATATATAAGTATAGGAAAGTGGTTTGTAAAAACTGCTGAGGGAAGTCTCCTGCCTACGCAGGTGTTTCCTTGAAGAGTGGGAGGATGTTAGCAGCAGCAATACCTTCATCCTGGGCTGACTCTGTCATCTGCATGCCCAGAATGAAGTTGCAGACAAAATGCAAATCTCTAACTTAACCCTTGCTGCTGACTTTTGGCACCTCCATCATTTCCCACTGACCAATGAGTCAACTTCCTTTTGCTTATATACAGGAGATAGCAGAGCTAATAAATCTGTAGCCTTTGTCCATGCTGAACCCTGACAGGGGATGCACTCAGTATTTATTAGAACAGATTGTGACCCTGTAAACAGGAGTTTGCAAGGTCTGACCAGTAGGGTTTGAAGGCTAGAAGTCCCATTCATGTGTACCGTCTGCCCGTAGTTCTGAGCACAAAAGCATTTGATTCATCTGTATAATATTTCATACCTAGTGTACATCCTGGCTTTAGCATCTGGAGAAGTGAAACGTGAGGCAGACAGACTGGAATCTGGGTTCTGTTCAGCTACGGCTTCATTTGTAAGCCAGTCCTCTTCCTCATGTCCCCATGCACACTCCAGCTAGTCGCCTATTACTACCTGAAAAAGTGAAGCAAACTCTCTTAAATGGTGCTTTGTATTCATTGTGCCTGGACATATTTGTCATGCTTATTAGCCTGGAATCAGAGAGCTTTCAGCATCCTCTTTCTTGAAGGTGTTTAAACCTACACAGAGAAATGTGTTCAAAAATGAAATCTGGCTACAGCCTGGTATATCTCAGGCCTTCAGTTAAACTATGCATTTGATGGCTTTGGGAGCTTTCTGGTAGTAGAATATCGGAGTAAAAATCAGCCTGGACATACCTTGAATTTCTAGGATACCTCTTTTCCTTTTGCATGTGGCAAGGAGCATAACTCTGCGCACAGCCTAGAGAAAATATTGTTAAAACTGGGAGCATGGCTCAGAGATGGGCTTCTCCCATATTAGTTCTGGCACACGTCAGAATGATGTCTCCCATGCCAGGCCTTGCTAGCCCCTTCAGTTCTCACAAAAGATGCTTGAGAGACTGTTTAACATCAGACAGTCTGGCTCTGGATTAGTAAAGCAAGGTGCTTTTGAAATGCTAGGGGAGGTAGAGAGGAGATGGGAGAGGGACCTGAGGGGCTGGAGTTTGGAGAGGAACGTGTATGTGGGACAGGGTAGGGAAGTTTAAGGAGACCAGTTCCTCTGGAGAACAGGAATGTGTCCTGTTAATAACTGGCATCCTGCATCTCCGTCGTGAGTGGGGTAGGACACTGGAAATGCATGGACAGAAGTGTGTGGCTGTGACTCTCTCCTTGGCCACGTTGCCCCTGGTTTTCTTTCAGAGCAGTGCGAGAGCATTCCAGACTGGAAGGCAGATTGGGAAGTCTGTTCTCTCTGTGTGGTGTTGCCTCTGTGTCCTGTGGTTCATTCTCTAGGATTTGTCAGGTTTTCTGTACCTTCCCTCCCATCTGCAGAAAGCACAAACGCTGCAACCACTTTCTTGCTATAAAGAGCTGTGGAGGGGTCATGATGCTCCATTCACCATCTCTGCACATTCCTGCTTGTGGGATATACTTGTGCAGCTTTGTAGAAATCCTGACATTTCACAGATGCAGTGCTAATTTGGGGCCAGGTGTTAAAGCCAGCTTTTAATGTTCATTGTCCTGCCTAATTAGTAAATCTTTGCCGTCTCTCCTCTGAGAGTGAGGTATATGTTCCTCTAAGTCTAGCCGTCCGTCAAAGAGGACTTAAAATGAGGTCCTGCTATGGTTTGTAGACATGGGCAGCTAATGAAGAGAGAGAGCCCATTTCCTTTGAGAAGAGAGACCTGCACCAAGGTGATTGATAGTCCCAGAGATTTATTATTGTGGGGGCCGGGTAGGGGTTTTCAAACTAGAACCCAACAGCTTGTTTTTTTCAGGAGGAAAAAGAGGTCTGGTGTGTGTACCTCCCTTCCCTCACACAGCCCCAAAAAAGCAGAAGGAGACTAAGGAAAAAATAATAATAATAATAATAATAATAAAACTGATCAGAGGAAGCAATTACAGACTGAGCTGGACCAAGCAGCAACTGCTATCTTTTCTGTGCTTGGTCTCTGCCTCCTGGTGCAGCTGTCTTGAGTTTTGCACCTGTGCTTTGTGTAGTGACCTGCTTCATCTATCCAGACAGATTTAATGAGCAGTGAGGAAGGAGCGGGACTGACTGTCTGATGGAATGGGTTTTCTCTTGCTTCTTATTTTCAGTCTTAATCAGTGTTGATTAGTGTATGTGGCCAAGATCATGTTTTCCTTCTCCGTGCATCTCTGCTGGATTTTATCCTTGTTGTGGAGAAGCAGGGAGCCTGCTCCAGAAATTAGAAAAGCAGTAATTTTTCTCTAGCACCTGTCTTCTGATGGTCTCAGAGCAATCTGACAACAAGGATTGCATGCAGACCACTTCAGGTAAGTTTGTAGCCTGGCCGAGTGAGGAGAATGCTGCTGGTATGTGGTAGAAAGTATCGGGTACTTTGGTAGTATTGATGCCTGTGAACAGTACCGGGCAATGGCTCTGTCCTCTGCTTCCCAGACTGTGGTTTGTGAGTCCTGGATGGTAGGACCGATGCTTTGTTCATATATGCAGCAGGTAGCTCTGTCAGCAGTTCATCTCTTTTCTTTTTGAGCCTGTTGGTGGTTTTGGTCTTCATAAGCTCCTTTCCAATTCAATGTTGTGCCTGTGGAAGAAACACTTGATTCTATTTTGAAACCTTTTACCTGGCTATGTCGTGGTATGCAGTGAATAATTCCTCCCTCTGTATACCTTATGCTTTTTTTGTGATTTTAGTATTTTCACTCTCCAGTATTGATGGCTTTCAGCTAAGCAGTGGCAAAATGTTCAGAGTTCTCGCTGGCCACCTGTTGGAGTGGACTTGACATCCCTGAGGTGTGGTAAGCTCATCATTTCCTCCCAGTGCAACCTGTGGCTGGAGTCCACAGAGACGCAGCATACCCTGAGCTGATGGTCATGTAATTGTACCTTGTGTATCCACGTGATAAAGATCAGCGACAGCTTCAGCTGGGACACTCCGAACTTGCTGCAGAATCGAATGCTGACGTTTTAATAATGTTCCTTTCAGTGGAGGACATGTGAGCAAGTTTGGTTCTGGCATGTTCATGTGGGTGTTTGACTCACCAGAAAAAAATGGTTCTTTTAATACTGTATTTTTGGATGGGACTTCCTAAACTCTCCGAGTGCATGGGAATCGGTCAGGCCACGGAAGGGAAAGGAGGAAACTGTGGTTTCACACTCTTGCCCACAAAGCTGCATGTGCATGTAGAGCTTCCAGACTTCTGTTCCTTGCAGTGTTGGAGGACTGACTGCCAGCACTTGTCCTGCTTCATCTGCAGAGCAATTTACTGAGGGGCAGGAGGCAGGGGGGTACTTCATATCCCTTCATCAGATATTTCTTAACATCAGAGGACAATGTGTTTTCGTGAATTCTCCATTCCATTTCAGACTTGGGAGGTGTGTTCCTGAAGGGGTTTCTTTCCAGTCCCCTCCAGTGTGACTTTGTCTCCTACTCCATTTTCTGTGCCTGTTTATTTTCAATATGCTGTCATTAAGCATCATCATAAATTATTCCTTGTCTTGCCTTGTCCTTTCCCTTTTTCTACAGCATTTGTTTTGCCTGATCCTTTTCCTATCTTTATCTGCCTAATCTTGGTTATTACCCAAATTCAGCAGTTCTTGGCCTGCCTTGCTGCCCAGCCTGTTGTTACAGATACTGAAGCCTGTGCTGTAAATCCATGTCTTATTGGATATTGATTGAGGATGGTTTGAGCTCTGGTTCTTGCAAAACTATTTCAACGGGTTTTTGGGTAGTCCAGGAGCTGTCTCAGAAGAACTAAACATCCTTACGCCTTAAATGTGTGTTTCCTGGTTGTTTAATGAAATCTTTTCTGCATACAGGGCTGGGGCTGTCCATTCTGGTTGGTTTTATTTCTCACTCTGGTGCTTGCTCACAACCAAGCGTGCAGATGGAGAACCTGCAGATGGAGAGGCTTTATCCAGGGTCTTGGGCACTTAGGGGCAAACAGTTAACATGCTCCAAATGCTTAGCATGAAAACCTTGGAGCAAATCATGTTGCACAGAGTGGAGAGCTGGCGAGGGGAAAGCTGCCTAGAGCTTTAAGGGCAAATGAACTGAGGTTGCTGCAAGCGTGTCCGTGTCGGGGCTGAAACGATCAGAGCAGGAAAGCTCTAGGAGTCATTTCATGGCTGAGTTAAACGCAGATGAGGCTTTGCTTGCCTCCTCCACAAAGCACCTGTGTCTCCATGCCTCAGTGTCCTGGACCTCTCTGTGTGCAGCATGTGGCGCATACATACACTTCTCCCCTTTCACCTTTCCTGGTCTTTAGCTTCTTAAAACCCTCTGAGCAGTATTTTCCCTTCCCTCCCCTCTCCTGCAGGATAAGAATAGCTCCTTTAGACTTAATTTGGAAATTATTTGAATATTGTAGGGCAGAGGAGAACGATCTAGCACGCTGTTATTTACGTGGTTGGGCTTTTTTTCCTCTATAAATGTGAACAGGTACAGCTTCTGCCTCTGCGTGATGTGGAATAAGAACTGCCTTTTGTGGCAAGATGATGAAAGTATGTACTGGTTGAGAAGTCCTTTTCCTCACTACCCTGATTACTTTTTTTACAAAATTTTCCTAAATTGGGAAGTTTGAGTTTGTGATGTGTGTATTTGTCTGTATGGGAAAAGGAGTAAGACAAAAATAACGGGTGCCTTGTGGCACCAGGAAAACCAATTCCTTCCCACCCCTACCTTTAAACTGAAACATTCTTGGGTAGTTGTTCTGGCAAAACTGAAAGGATTCTCCCCTCCCCCTGACCTCCCTGGCATGCAAGGATTGCTGGCTTATTGAAAAGTCATTTTCTGTCATATATTCTAATGGAAAAGCTTAGATAAGCTCTTATTATATATGCATTTTTAAAAAAGAATACTTGTTACTGAAACCTCTGCCAGTCACGTCTGAAAATTGGGATCGGCATTGGCAGTCATGAAGCTTAAAAAATAGAAGGATATTTTTAAAATAGAGGTTTTCTTGTTTTACATCATGATTCTTTGAGTATTTGCTACACCTGGGATGTATTTAGACCTTTTCATCAAAGTTATGACAACTGGAGTATGTAAATGATCTGAATATATATGATCTGAAGAGAAACCAAAGTATTTTGGGGTGGAATCATGCAACTTGCTTCTCCAGTTTGCAGCCAGCTATGGCATTGGATCACAGTTGTGTGCATAGCTTTAAGCAGCTTAGAAACTACAAGTCTGTGCTCCAGGGGTTGTGCTGCCTGTCTCCTTGCTACATATTGAGTCTCTGGGGATCTCCCTTCTTTTTTGTGACTGTATCATCTCTGAGGGCTTGGTCAGCACTCTGATGCCATCAAAAAAAAACAAAAACAAAACAAAAGAAAATCAGACACCACTGCACTGGAACTGCAATCATCAAGTCAGCTAAGCAGGCTTAACTTGTCTACAGCCCTAGAGCTGACCAAGTAAGACAAATATTCCTATCCCCGTAAGAACTTGCTAATTCAAAGCATAGATGCTAACGAGTCCTGAGAATCAGCAGCGTCACTGTGTGACGATGGATGCCACGGTCTGGTGCAGCACAGCAGTAAAGACACTGGGAGCCAGGTGGTTTGGCCAGTTGGCAACAAGGGATGTTTCCTGTTATGTTTTGCAGAACCAAAGGCTTGTAGCAGAAAGGTAGCCGGCATAAACGAGGTCGCACTATGAAAAGTAATTTTGCTTTGCTAATGGCAAGCGGCTCAGCAAAGAGAGAAGTTGGAGCCTTCATTGCTGTCCTCCTGGTTCTGCTTGATGCCTGACTTCTGGGGCAGATGCTGGAGGATGTGAATGACTTTTCTCTGCAATGAGAATTGTTATTCTGTCATTACACAGTTCTTGCTATCCCATCTGGGGCCTGCAATGTCCAGTTTTCATTCCCCAGGCCTGTTGTCTTCCCTGGTTTCAGTGCAAAGGTACTAGACTAGAAATCCTGCTCTGGTAGCAGAGACTAGCCCAAGCCTTCAAGAACCTGTCACGCATTGCATCTCTTCAGACGCTCCTGTTGTGCATCACTGGATCTCTTTCCTCCTTCCCCCCGTTTTTTGGCATCCCGCGCTGCCCTTCTCTCCAGGCTGAAGGAAAGAAGCGCGTCGTGAGCTGACCTCCTCGGCGCGTGTCCCGCTGCTGAACGTGCCCCCGCTCCGCCAGGCAGAGCCGTCCTGCTCCAGCCCCCTCCTCCTGCTCGCCCCGGCCCCGAGATGCCTTTGTCCGCCTGTCGAGAGCAGCCCCCGGCCGTCCCCGCCGTTCCCACATGGCGCACCCTCCCCAGCAGCCCCCTCCTCATTCAGCACTTGGGGCTGAAAGAACCTCGGCTAATTACGCCGGGCTGAAAATTACCACTTTGCTGTGTTCTCCTGCTGCTGGGCCCATTTGTGTGGGGCCTGTAGTTAGAGGGAACAAAGCCCCCCCCTGCGGAGCCAGGCAGGCCCCAAGTGTGAAGCTACAGGTACAAGCAAGAGGGGAATGAAGGGAATAATTACCAGCTTCTCCAGGTGAAAGCCCCCTTAAAACTTCAATAAGCCAATTAGGGGCCAGGGTGGGTGTTTGGGGGGAGAGTGTCCCCCACCTATAAGTGATTCCCACCAGGCAATTAACAGAAATCATTTCACGGAGGGGAGGGGAGGGTAAGAAATGGCTCTTAGAAATTGTGCCGGGCTTGGGGGGGGCGAAACAGCACGACCGCTGCAGTGGTCCTCGTGTGCTCCAAGCTCCCCGCTCACTGTGTGGCCTCCAAGTGTTGGTGGGGAGAGGGAGGAGGGAGAGAAAATGGGAAAGAAAAAGGAATCGCTGGAGCTTTACACCTGGGCAGGCTTTGAGAGAGCAAGGGCTGGAGTTCAGAGCTGTGTGTGGGCCCGGAGCTCTGAGCTTGAGGGAGGTGCTGGGGGGTGGGTGAGGGTGAGGCCTGGGGTGTCTCCTCTGTGGGTGCTAGGGGAAAGGATAAAGGTGATAAACCAGAGCATTGGTGCAGGGTGTGGTGGCTCGAGGTGGAAGTGCAGGAGGGCAAGACCTGAGTGCCACGTCTTCAGAGATCTGCCTGAGATGTGTGGTGCTCTGCAGGTGCCAGCTGCCTTATCCCGAAAGCAAATGGTGTCCGCTGTCTAATGCCGTTGCATGGATCTCATACAGGGACCGTGTTCATTTGGAAAGGAGCCAGTGTACTGAGCAAAGACAGGTTTATGAGGTTGCCTTGCACTTCCCTTGTGCTGTATCGCTAATGGCACGTGCAGTGTCTGGGCTAGAGCCTGCTCTGTGTGGTGGGCACCTGGCAGGAATCTGGCCAGTCCTTATTCAGCAACACTGAGTGGCTGCTTTGGGGAGCAGAGCAAGGGTAGAGTGTGGGGGGAAGTTGCTGCAGGTGGCTGAGACTGCCCTAGTGATGCTGGAGCATTGCTAACGCTGTCCTGATACCGGCTGGGGTTATTTCACCAGCACTTGCAAAAGAAAACAAGCAAACAACAACAACAAAAACCTGCTCACGACAGAAACATAACCTTAGTAGAACCTTTCTTTGCCTTTCTAATGTTTTGGCAAGTGTTTTGTGAGGTTTTGTTCTGGTCTGCTGTAGTGGTGTTTAACCAACTAGTCCTGGGCTGACCTGGAAGTCCCTAGACTTCCACCTTTTTTATTTTTATTTTTTTTTCTTTTCTCTCCAGAAAGCTTTCTGCAGTTGGAATAGAAAACTGTATCTCTTGCACAGCCATCCTTTTAGATCTGGAAATGGTTTCTCAGCAGTCTCATCAGTGACTTGGCTTCCAAGATGTATGCCCAGTAGAAGCCCAGAAAGGAAGTTCTGTTCACAAAAAGGCCTGGCAAGCGTGCAGAGGCAAAATGGTTTTAGGATTGTATTTCTGCACCCTTGATGATGTTTGGTACATGTTGCTCAGACCAGTGCCCAGGTTGCATACTGTATGACAATTCTTCTTTGGTTAAAGACTGTACAAACCAGCAGCTCCATGCCTTGCAAGCCCGGAGGTCGGGGAAGGAGGACAGTTAATAAAGAGCGTTGGCCATACTATGCAAGTAAATGTCTTACACCTTGAACATGGGTTATCAAGCTGTTCTGTGAGTGGACTTGCTGGTTTCTAGCAAAGGATATTTTCCTGTTCCCCAGTATGAGAGAGCTCTGTCTGGAATCTCTGCTTTAATACCATCAAGCTCAGGTTTTCTCCAGAAATAGGGATTACATTCTGTATCTGGGTGCCTGTTTTCACAAAACTTGTCTGCTGCAGGGCTGGTGAAGGGGCAGTGAGCAAGGATATGGGATGACTTGGGCAGACAATACAGAGTGAGACTGCAAAGCAATGGCTGCAGGGTGGAGGTGTCCAGGGTTGTCTGCTAATCAACTTGTTAGGGTAGGAGAGACTCCTCTACCATGCTGTGAATCAGGCCTTTGGAGATATAAAAGGCTTATTCTGTCCTCCAGCCTGTGTGTCTCTGAAGTCTGGAGGAAGACATGAAAGTAGAAGCCAATGGAGAGGGTTGGAGAGGTGAAGCTGACCTTTCCTCTGCCCCGAGGCGTACAGTGAACGATGTGGGAGACAATGATGTGAGCATTCCTTCTCTCAAATGTGCTGGAATTCTGCCTCAAATGTGGGACTCTTCTGTTTCAACCTGGCTTCACTACAGTGCCCTTCAGTACAAAATACAAATGGCTTCTTTCTGGGGACCGCTTTCTAGTTGTCCACTCGGGGCCCAAATCAGCATGCGAATGAGTTATTAGCCTGTCTCTGTGTGCCTGTGTCACTGGTGCTCCTTGCCAGAGCACGGCAATTCCTGTTGGAGCAGCTGTGGTTGTAAACGTTGTGGTGTTCATGCGGTCTTCTTTACGCATTTTGGTTTCTCTCTGTGCTGAGACCCTGCTGGAGCATCCACGGGGACTGGGCAGAGCTCTTCTGTAGCTTCTCTGTGTGCTATTTACGATGCATATCAGGGACACGGTTCAACCCTGAGCTGGCTGATGCCTTGGGACGCGCTGCGGCATTCACACAAGGCTGAAGGTAGCAACTGCAGATGTGCCCGCACTTTCTAGTCTGTTTGTGGAGTGAGCCTGGTCATTTGCCTCCAGCTGCTGGTTCTCTTTGACAACGTTATTCGCTGCTGAACAAACGTGAGGCTATGCTGCAGTGAGTCTCTGCTTGATCAGGTAAACTCAGTCCTGTTATTGAGTCCAAATACAGGACTACTTTACATGTATGCAAGCAATTAGGCCTAAATAAAAACTCGCCTTTAGATGACCCCAGAAGATCTTCTTAGTGAGTTTGGGTAAGCAGTACAGGGACCTGAGCAGATTGCTACAAGCAGACTCCTGAAACCAGGCTTTAACATAGCTGTGGAGGTACCCTTGAGCCTAGAATATCAGCCAGTGATGCAAATAGAAAACTTTTAAGTCAGTTTGATGCATCTTGTCTTCTTTTCCTGGCATTGAAGGTCTGGAGCTGGAGCATTGCATGGCAGGATGTGGGAGGAGGGTGGTACATGGGATGGGAAGGACAGGAAGGCTCTTGAGGACTGAGAATTTAGGAAAACTCAGTCTGGTACCAAAGGCTAGGGGGATATTGCAGGGCTGTAGTAAATTGGATCCCACTTTGACTCATTTCAGGTTATGGACAGTTGTGTGTCGTCAGCCTCTTCAGTGTTTCCAGTCCTATTGTCTTCTAAATAGTTTTCCACTCTCCACACTCCCTGTTCTGCAAAGGCACGATTTTGACTTATTAACAGCAGCCAGACTCTTAGTGTAACTGCCTTTCCTGCTGATTTTTGCTCAGTTTGTGGTTACTGAGTTGTCAGCATATAAACCAGCTGTCCTGACTTACTGGAGATACTGACGATGCTTGGTTCAGTTTTCTGGTTATCCTGCAAGAGGTACAAGGTAGGACTAACGGGGTCTGTCTGGGGTAGTCTCTGGGGGAATGGAGGGGCAACACCAGGCTCGCATGCCCACCCGATCCTGGCTTTGTCCAGCATTGCCTGAGTAAAAGGCAGGTGGGAATTTTTGCACATTTGTGGAGAAGAAAAAACTGATGCTGCACTTTTTTTTTTTCTTCTGCAAGTTAAATGCCTTCGGGTAAGGAGCACCTGCTTCCCCTCGCTGTCTCCATCCCTCTCCCTTTGTGTGCATCTGCTCTGCCGGAGAAGCCTCGCGCTGGAGGTGCCGAAACTCCCCGTGCCGAGCGTCCTACCCCCTTCTCTCCCCTTCACAATGTTGCTACTGTTGCATCTGCTCCCCAGCCTCCCGGGCTCTTCAGCGGGGGCTCCATCAAGTTTGTGTGACCTTAGCACTGTATTCATGCCGGAGGAGTTACCTTCTGTAATGATGTCAACCGATGAGGTTAGCGGGATGCTGGCGGCCGCGATAAGACATGACATGTTCTAATGATTCGCCTTAGCGAGCTGCGTGTGTGTGTTGGGGGGGCACAGAGGGGCTTAGAGAGGGGAGGTGGGGGCCCCACAGGTGCCGACAAAGACTTTGACCTTTGCTGCTATAATATCAGTGTTTCACAGGCAGGGCGGTTCGGTAACCCACTTTCAGCCCATCAAAAATTGATTTAATTGCAATTTTTTCCCCCAATTAGGAGCACTGGAGCTTAACTAATTGGAGTAATAGAGAGTAATAAGGCTCTGATAAAAAGCCTTCCTCTGCCTCCTTTGTATCTTGTGTCATCGCCTGTCAGAGGTCAGAGAGCTTGCATATTCTATTAGGCAGAGTTGCCTTCATTTGTACAAATTAGTTTACCCAACAGTAATTAAAATGCCTGTGCGGGTCGGGAAGAGCTGAATACAATTGATGGGCACGTTGGTGAAGGATTTGACAGCTCTGGTGGCCTCCCTTGCCAAAGCGTGTCAGTGCTGAATCAAAGGCTACACAAACCCACAGACCCGTGTGCTTAACCCGCGGCACCGTCGGCACCAACTGCTTTCTCTCCTCTCCTCCGCTCTCCGTTTTGGCCTTGCTTTCTCTTCTCCTCCTTTTCTCTTCCCACTTGAGACTCCATAAAAAAAACGTTTCCCATCTTTGAGCGATCCTTTCTGTCGATCGCTTTCATAACGCTGCTGCCAGCCCCCCTGTCCTGCCTCCCTCGGTGCTCCCCCACCTCTCCCCCCGCCTTCTACATTCCCAGCTGCGGGGCTCTGTCAAGTAATAACTTCTTTGTTTCCTGGTTCGATGAGTCTCCATGTACAATAGTCTCCAAAATGGAACAGCGATGTCCGATTCCAGGGGGTGGAAGAGCATGCAAGGAGGAAGGAACAGGTTCTTGTGAGTGTCAAGCAGATTCTGGGTTCAAAATCTCCGAGGAGCAGAATAGGACTTTACCCTACAGGGGAATGGGAACAAGCCTTGAGCACGGTGGAAGTTGAGAAAAGGTTGGAAAGGGCCTGTTTCACCCAGGTTCCTTCAATGTCTGCACTGTGGGATGCCCAGCTCGGGCAGCACTGTGAAGGCTGGGTTGATGTTGAGGAAGGTATGTAGTGTACAACAGGATTTGCACCACTGGAGCTGAGGCCGTTTCCCAGCTTCATGACAAAGAGAATTCTTTAGAAAAGACTGATGTGCAGCTACCTCCTTCCTCCTGGTTCTTACACATCTGTCCAGCATGGGTTAAAGAGAGATGCTACAGGTGGGTTGAAGCTGTTGGTATTTTAGGAGCAGGCATGGGATTGTTGCAGCTGCACTTCAGCCAGAGCATGACTGCTGTTGCCAGAAATGCCATGGGAGCGTCAATGACCACAAGTGAGTCGGATGGACAATAGCACTGCCAAAATATGCACTCTGTCATCCCTCCCCGGCACAACTTCTATTGTGGGGGGATGATCTCTCCTGAAATATCTCCTCTCTAACATAGAGATGGCCTGGCTTTACGAGAAGTAGCTGTCTTTTCTATTTTTTTTTAATACCTGCCCTTTCTAAATAGGAAGTTTCAGATGGGATCAGCATCAGATGAGTTGGAAAATGCCTTGCCTTGAGCAACAAAAACAGGCTGTGTTTTGAGTATGTTTGCCTAAATGCTCTGCAAAGTCTTTGCCTTTCTGGCACAACAGAGGTGGAAGTGGTGCACAGTGGCTTTCACATGGCAGAGGAGAGCATAGTGGGGAAAGAGACTGCATCTACAAGCCTGACCGAAGCTTGGGCACAGCAGTTTTTATGTAGCACGTAGGTGCATCTGGTCCCTGCCTGCGTACAGTAGTATCATGTGCTTGAGACATGGGTCATCCCTGTGGTAACATATATAGGTTATCTTGTGCTTTCCATTTCCCAGCCTAGTCTCTCTTCAATCTCTGACTCTGAAAGCACTGGAAGGCAAAATAAATGACGTTTACTAAGCTAGTGAGTAAGACTTATTCTCTTCTGTTTGTATACCATTTTTTTAGCAACTCAGTTTACGTTATTTCTCTTGGGCAGCTGGCAGGAACAGCTGTGAAGAGATTACACTTCTCTAGTTCAGAGGTTTTTGGTGTGTGCTCTGTGCTTCTAAGACAAAAAGCCCTGTTAAAAGGCAAATTGAAAGAAGCAAGCCTGGTGGAAAGCTTCAATTCCACTTCTAGATGCTTTGGAGACAAGCTTTACATGCTTCACTCCAAGCTGCATGTTGTCAGACCTACCAAAGTTTTCTTGTGTTACCCTTTTGCTTGGAGCAAAACCCTCACCTCTGAGGTTCCCAGTTTGAGAGGCCTGAGGATTGAAGCTGTCTGTCTGCAGACCAGAGTCAGGGGCCCTGGGAATCCAGCCTTCCACTTCCATTTGCTCCCAGGCTTTGACAGTTTCTCGGTGGCACCACTTCTTTGTGCGTGTTTTGTGAATACTGCTCTCTAATCCTGGCAGTGAAGATGCCCCACTCTTCTGGGAGAAGTCTTATCTTTGCTTGCTAATGGGCTCCAGCCTTTTAAAGATAAGGCTTGCAAACCTGATCCTGCTGAAGTAGGAGAGAAAATTCCTGTTGACTGAATGAAGGCAGCTTTACCCAGAAGAGACTTGTTTGTGGCCCTGAGGCCTGTACGTGATGCTGGAGAGAAATCTCTTCATCTAATGTTTTTTTTTTTCTTTTTCTTTCTTTCTTTTTTTTTTTTTTTTTTTTTTTTTTGGAGGGGTAGGGGATAAGGGCTGAGGAGGGAAAGCTGAAGTCCAGGACTGACAGCATGAGCAGGGATTAGACCTTGCCGTTCCTCCCACCTTTCTCTCTCTGTTGGTGTGCCTCCATGCTAATTTAGACCTGTGGCAACCATCAAAGCCTTGCTGCATACCTTCTGCACAAAGGGGCCTGTCTCCCACGTGAGGGCGTTCTCTGCTGGGACAAAGTCAGTTTGTCCCCCAAAAGAAAAATCTTAAGCACCCAATTGCCTGCTTGACTGACTCCCTGACTGCTATTATGTTTCTAACCACGGTAATTGGCTTTAGTAGTTATTAATGGATTATGTTTGGGGAGGGAGGGACAGAACCCAACACCTAGCTTTGTAGCTGAAGGACTCCCTGACCAAAGTGCTGCTTTCCAGACATGGGGTTTGCCTGGTGAGCTGTCAGGGTGAGTCCTTTTTGCTGGTTACACCTGAGCCAGATGTTGGCGAGAGGGGAATGTTCTTTGCTTGGTGGAGGGAAGGCAGGTATTGAACAAAAACCCCATTTCCAAGTGCAAAATGCTGCAGGCTTTCTTAATTGGCCCTCATGGCTGTTGCCCAGCAAAAGGAATTAGCTTTTAAAAGAGATTTTTCCTTGGGCTCTCAGCTCTTTGAGATGGTTTGGTTGAGATGGATTGGTGATAGCTGCCTTCAGCCGTATGATCTGGAGAAACCAATTGCTCAGCTAAAACGTGGAGCTGGGAGTAAAGAGTCCTGAGTTCTGGCCTCGCTTCCACATGGCTCTTCTCTGGCTTTGATCAAGTTGAATGCATGTTCACTGCCTTGCTGCTGGATGCCTCCTAACGCCAGGAGTGCTTCTCACAGAAGTCAAGTGCAGTACAGGAATCCATTCCCACTGCATTAGAGGCTTGGAGAAACCTTCAGACTTCAAAAGGAAGAACGTTGTAGGGGATCAATGAAATGTTTAGAAACCGCTATTTTTACAGACCTGATACATTTCCTTATTTTGCTTTCCTCTTTGAGCTGCCATCCCCTGTGTCGTGCTGCAGAAGACGTTTAGGCAAAGCATAGAGCCAGCTTTTATTTAAAGCAGGCCCCGTTTCCTGCATTTGTGCTATCCTTGTTGCCACAACTTAAACATAGTTTTGGTATTTTATTCTCAGTAGCTGCAATAAATGTGGCTTTGTGAGAGGTCATTTACGGTTTACTTAGAAGTCTTTTCATGAGCTGGTTTCTCGTTTGCACTGAGGATAGGAAGCTGGCACAAAACAAGCAGTACGATGTGGAGAACTGTGGCACCCATTTTCTTGCTGCTTGAGTGTAAGGATTTGTTCCTCTCTTAAAAACTTGCTTGAGGTCACTGACTGTCAGGCAAGCTCTGGAGCCAGCATGTGCAGAAGGGATGCGGCATCACCAAGAGTTCTTTGGAACGGGCCCTGCTGGAAAGTGTGAACTGAGACAAATATTGCTGCCTCTGGTAGAGAGTGCTTGAGCAAAGAGGAGGCATCCTGATCCAGCTTTGAAATTGGCCTCACTTTGAGCAGGTTGGATGGGAGACCTCCATTCTGTGATTTGTTGGTCCTGTGACGCTGCAGTCCATTCGTGATTGTGCTGGGAAGTTGTATGTTACATGACATGAATTGAAAAGTAACAGGGAGTTTTCCATGGGGTGTTTCTGCAGCTGACAGCACTGACAGTGTATGAAATGTCCTGAGTACAGTGAAATTTTGAAAACATCACTGCAATTTACAGCTGTTCCTGTTTTAGGCTTTCCTTCCACACATGCAAATACATTTGTGTTCTGCCAGTTCTCGGCAGCTGTGACCTGCTGCATCTGGGAAGCTCAGCCCAGCTACCGAGAGCCACCTCTCCCTCTGCTGCTGCCTGCCCTTGTGAAACGTGGTGGAATGTACTGAAACAGTCTTGAACCAGAATTCATAGCCTGCCTTGTAGCCCATGTTCTCTGTCTTGCTCACACTCTTTCCTCAGAACATGAGGATTAGTAAGTATTTTTGTTTGTTTTGTTTTTGAACAGCTCATTTGTGACGGGGACAGCCTGCTGTGGACACACCTCGCCTCTGAGAATCTGGGACTTTGAGAGGTGAGTGAGCTTCCACGTTACGGGGAGGGACTTGTTTAGGGAGAGGTAAGTATCAATGAGAAATGCAGTGTTGGAGATGCCACAGAGTCATGCTTTTAGTCTGTATAGGCAAGAGATGTTTAAGCATGAGATGTCAGGAGGATGAAAACCAAACTGATGTGGAAAGGTGTGTGGTGGGGTGGCTCTGGTTCAGCAGGGAGCAGCTCCACTTTTCTCTCCCAGTTTATGACACAGCCATCCTTTATACCCGATGAAGATGCTTGTGTTGTGTCTGGTTTCTTCTCGCTACCTGTGTACAGTCAGAATACAGCCATTACAACTTCCTTTGCATCGGTCTCAGCTGATGCTTTAACCTGAGCTAGAGGGGAGAAGAACGTGACCTGCATCCTTCCATTTGCAAACTTGTCCATGGTGCTGAGAAGCCAGATGGGAATGCAGTAACTACAGTCATCTTTTCCTGGCTGGTGTTTCTGGTAGCTCGGGGAGGTGAGGGGTGGCAACAGGTTATCTGCTGAAATGACTTAGGCATGTTGTCTTCTCCCTGTCTTAATAAGCATTGGAGGTTAATTGCTGTGGCCTCTGCTGTGGGGCCACTGAGCAGTTCCTGTTTGGTAAAGGTGCTGACCTTAACAACCGGGGAAATGTCGGGCTCAAATCCTGATGCGAAACTCAACTGCTGACAAATTTGAAACTCTTAGCCTGCGGGTCTTTGTGTAATGATGGACAGATAGCAAATATTTGGCAGGATTATTGAACGGCAGCTCAACTTTCCGGGACTGGTATGCTCTGGGTAGGAGTGGCACAGCACAGATTATCAAGGGAGTGCTGTCAGGATTAGGGAGAGCTGGTGAGGTCTGGGAGGGGAGGGGTGGGGGGGACAATGGCAGAAGGGGCCCAAGAGGTGTCAGCAGGGCTGTATTTGGGGAAAGGAGGTACAGGAAGATTGGTGGGGATGCAGGGCTGGTCTGAGGCCAGTTGTCTTCTAATCTGTAGTTTACATAGTTCAGGTTGTCTGAGTCTGCTACATCAACTAGAAATATAAAGCAGTTTTCTTTTTCTATGAAGTAATAAAAGTTGGCAAAAGATGCATCCTGCAAAGGACAAAATAGAGTGGGAAAGAGTGCCAGTGCATTCAGTGTTGATGAATGTTTCTTGTTGACCTAGTCCAGTGGTGCCTGCGGAGTACCCCAGAAGGATACAGGGTGTGGTGTGATACCCCTGCCCATCAAGTCCCTGGTGATGCTTCAATAGAGGCATCTGACAGGAGTGAGGCGACAGCCAACCCTCTCCCCCTGCCCCACAGCCTCTCCCAAGGAAGCCTGAAGAGATAATAAAGCTGTGTAGAAAATAGGATTAAGGTAATGAACAGGCACAACGGAGTTTGATCTTTCAATAATGTCAAAGCCTGAGTGACAGGCAAATAAAAAAGCCAAGGCAATCTAGGCTACTGGGCCTCTGTTGCGATGGCTGGAGTGTCAAACTTATTCTTCCCTCTTCACCTGTCACAGCTGGAATGCACCATGCCACTGGGGCTTTTCCTCTCTGGGGACCTGTGCACGAGCTGGGAGTCTTGTCAGCACGTGCGGGGCTGGGTAAGGAGTACTGCTGGGAAGCTAGCATGTGAAGCTTGATGTGATCGTTCATAGTGAAGGAGTACGGAGCTGCCCTTGCAGGTCTTGGCTTCTTCATAAATGGTTCTTCCCAGCAAAGCTTTAGACACTTTTTAAAGCCTCCAGTGGTTGCTAGAAGTGATGTTCGAGGGAAATGTTGATTTCTTCCTTCGGGGCTTGTGCATATTGTCTCCCTGCTGACACTCTGCAAGTGGGAGCATGACATAGAAACTCAAAATGTTAGAGCTATACAGTACTGAAAAACTCTTCCTATGCCCAATGTGTCCTGACAACATCATGCAGAGGCATCCAGGCTCTATCCAGGCCCTAACAGCGAGATGCTTACCCCTTCCTTGTGGTCATGAAGAGCCAGAATCTGACCCACAGAGACTGAACGTGGCAAGAATGTGACCCTAAGAGCAGAATCCAGGCAACTTCTGGCAAAAAATGGTGCAGGGGAGAGTGATGCTTCAGACATTCCTTAAAACTGTAGGATCCTTACCACCACTTCGGTATTTGGTGCTGTTCAAGACCTCAGAGTTAGTTCGGTTAGCTGGTACATGGAGGGGTGTGTAACACTGCAGCAGTTTCTGTGGCATTCTCTTCCCTTGGGTAGGTGGTCTTTTTCCCCAGCAGCTGAGAGCTGGAACATGCTACAAAAGGATTTAAAGCTTAAATAACCTATTGTGTACTGATCTTCTTAGTTCCAGGCCAGATAAGTCCTTGGCTGGTGCTTGTAGCTGTTGGTCATGGTGTGTTTTCGTATTTATGACCTTCGCTGTTCCCTGACCCTGGGGCAGCCATTCTCATCCCTCCGAGAGAAAAGGGATAATGTCTTCACCTGGAAACGTGTCCTGGGCTTTGAGAAAGGCTGGTTGGGTTGGGAGGCAAGAAGATTTTTAGTGGGGAAAGGAAATGCCTCTTGCTGCATCCCACCCCCACAACTGTCTTTCATTTCTGACTCTGCTCATGATGGTGTTGGATCAAAGCTGGAACAGGCAGCAACAAGCAATTGTCAAAGGGAGTCAAAAGCAGGGGAATGACTGCGTAATGCCAAGACACCGTCTCTGATGGCTGAAATTCCAGCTGCTGCTACACCTGGCCCTTTCTCCTGTAATGAAGGAGAACTTTTTTTTTTCTTTTGAAGCTGACTGGCTGCACCTCTGGAGGATATATGCCACAGGTGCTACATTGTGCCACCTGATTGCCTTTAGATGTGGGGAAGATGCTGTGTGCTTACTGCTACTCAGGATCAAGGTGTGTGTTTTTGAGGGGGCTGTGAATAACTTGGATGATTAGAGGTCTGCGCAGGAAAGGAGAAAGATTAGTAGGACGGTCCACAGGATACCACCCTGTGTCCTTGCATCAAGTCTCAGGTCTTGCTGAATCCTTGGCCTCTTGTAAGATCCCTTGGCTCTCTGTGCCAGTGAGGGATATGATGGCAGCTGCCCCTCTTGCTGGTCACATTCCTCTCTTCCATGTGTACGTGTCTTTCTCTGCTTGGACCTTCCTGTCTCATCTGGGAGTGTTAGTGTGTGACTTAGCAAAACAGTCCATTAATGGCAAGCAAGAGAGAAGGAAACTTAACTTAGATCCTGTTCCTCATTCTCTTCCCACCTCTTTCTCTCATTTGGGAGTCTAACCTGTCTCCTAACTGCCTGGGAGAGGAGACTGACACCACTGGAAACAGCTCCAAAGCCAGCATTTGTCCCTTGCCTGCGGAGTACCACTACTCCCCAGCCTACTATGGTGCTCTCTGTGTCTTTAGGAGCCAAACGCCCCTGCCTCAGAGATGCTTCTCCTCAAGGTAGGATACTCTGGATCTTGCTCTGAAGCGGCTCTTGGAGCTGTTTTGCCCAGCCTGATGTTTGAAGTGGACCAGTGATCTGCTGTGGTAGCCCTCGAGCTGTAAGCACTTGGAGTGCACAAGTCCTACATTGTCCTTTCTGTGACACAACGGGACAGGCGCAGGGCACGAGAGCCCTTGTGTAAACTGAGCCAACCTTAGTTGTGCCCTGCAAGCCACCCCAGATCCTCTACCTTTTAAATATCCACTCTTTGTCCATCTCCTCCCCCCTTTTGAAAGCATTTTTGGCAGTGTTTCTCTTTTTTTTTTTTTAAGAACCCTCTAATTTCTCGTTCAGTTTTTCTCCCTCTCCCGAGCCCTTTGAAAGTGGCTTTACGCCGTCACTGACACCAAACTGACACTTTGCGTTTCCCCACTTCTTATCCCTTTATGGCAACAGATGTTGAAATTTTGTATCCCTTTTATCTGTCCCTCTTTGCCCTCTTCCTGTAATTAGGTTTCCCTTGTTAGCAGTACAAAGTGGCCCGGTTTGCTGCCTGGCCTTTTGAGCCATTGTGTCTGAGCACATTTTTTTCCTCCTCTTTCGGAAGAGTTCCTTCCCCCTTAAGTAATAGGCATGGTGTGGGCCAAAGCTGGGCCTTTTTCTTGTTTCTTTGTTCTCCATTTATCTCTGCCACCTTTTTCAAAGGGATGGAGGGGGGAAAAAAAAATAAGAGTGTGTGGAAGGGGAAGATACAGAGTTGCGTTTCTTGACTGCCAGCCCCCCCTGCTCTTCAGGTGTTCAAGGCAGGTGCCTTTGATGTCTGCAGGTTTTGGGGAGGTGGGAGGCAGAGGATTCATGAAAGTGGCTTGGGAGTGGAAGAGAAAGGAGATTCAGATGTGTGGCTGGTGCCCTCAGCGGAGGGGTGGGGAGGTGTCATTCAGGGCAGCTGGGCAGCTGCTGAGCAGGTTAGTAATCCATATTTGCCTCTAGTGCTATTGCACTGGGGTCTTTCTGAGAGACAGCATGAGCATTACCAGCGTAAGCAGCTGGCTGAAGGTTGTTAACTTGCTGCTGCTTGATCTCTGGTATGTGTTTCCATGGGACCCTCGCTAGGTTGTGCCTGTCCGTCTGTGAAGTAGGGTGGGCAAGAATTAGTTGCTGTCTCTCAAATCTCAGCGCACGTTCATCTGCATCCACTTTGGTGGCTCTTTAAACCTATTGAATGAAGGAACTTGAGCGCAGTTGTCAACAAGGAGGGAGAGCTTTAAAGCTTCTGCATGCTCCCTGTGCCGTTCTTAAGCAGCACGTGTAATCTGACAGCTGTGTGCCGTGTAGCATCGAGTGCCTTGGTTGTGTCCTGTGCACCATCGGGGCTAGGTTCTGCAGGCATGGACCGAAAGCAGATTTCGGTCCAGGCTTGGCTGTATACTTAATAGTTCTAAGGGCTGACTTCTTTTCCTGACTGCTGGATGAGGTTTGTAAGCCACGTGGGGGCTAATGCTAGAAGATGGTCACTGCTGATACTTTCCTGTTTAAATCCAGTCCTTGGTTTTGTCTTGTCATGCTCAGATTTTCTTTGTGGAAGTAGATAATGAATTGAGAATCTGCAGGTGTAGCTCTCAGTTATAAAGCTTGCTAAATGTTTAGACGGAAGCATTTTATATAGATACTGCCTAAGATGCACAAGTAGATTTCTTAGTGTTGTGCTCTAAAGCGAGTTCTGTAGAAGATTCTGTCCACCACTTTGAACTCTGAGGTTTAAACAAGTTTGAGACCCTCTACTTTAATGACAAAGGCATGTTTGGGTGAAGGGAAGCAAACAGATTCAGAACTGAAGTTCCTAAATTGAAAGGAAAGGTAACTGTCTCCAAGAAGGGCGGGGAGTCTGCTTCATCCAGGCATTTAAACGGGATTTATCAAGTCACAGGTGGTTATCTGAGTGGGAGCAGGAGAGATGAGTGATAGAAAATATTATCCTAGCACTAATAGTAGTTTCACAGCATTTGGGGGGGCAGAGGACTCATAATACCATGCTCTAGATGCAGAATCCCCTCACCTGCCCTGTTTTTCTATGGATTTGTCATGTGAATTATCTTTCTTGCCGAGAAATCTCTCAGTAGACTTTGTGGGGAAAAAAGGCAACACGCTCCTTTTAGGCTTGGATTTCTTTCTCAGAATTTTCTGTTCTGACTGAACAAAGTCTTTAAATTGCAATAACTGATTCAAAACTTGTCCAACAGTGAGCTAAACAGCTTTCTGGGCTGTTTTGGCCTCAGAGAAGTGAAAACAAACGTGATCCCTCTACTGCCTCCGCTCACTGCAGAGGGATGATCCACAGGTAACTGCTCTTCTTCAGATGGCTGCTTGTTCTCTTTTCCTATGCTGTTTCCCCATCCCCTCCACGGATGGCTTTGTTTACTCTTTTTGAAACATCAGTT
Source organism: Oxyura jamaicensis (assembly GCF_011077185.1). NCBI lineage: Eukaryota > Metazoa > Chordata > Aves > Anseriformes > Anatidae > Oxyura > Oxyura jamaicensis. Next base: position 22,297,221 of record NC_048898.1, read on the forward strand.
CTGAGTTTTCCCATTTATATGTCCTTTGTTTAACTGAGAACATAAATGCCATGCCTTCTCCCTAGAATTCACGGGAAAAAGGTTGGTGAGGTGACAGACTGAAGTCTGTTGTAGGGGAATTAGTCTTCAGGCAAACCCTTTTGTGGTCTGTTCATATTAAATCAGTTTGACACAATGACTGTCTTTGGATTTCTAACTTGGGTTTTGGAAACCCCTCCCTTTGCAGTAAGGTAGGCAGGATGAAGAGCTTGGATGTAGATCTAGGCAAAGTAAAAGCAGATCCTTCTTCACGGAGCTGCTGATCCCATTTACGACTCGAGGAGCAAGACTAGAGGTACACAGGTCTCCTGCCTTCGGGCACGGATCAATCCCTTGACAAGGCTGGCAGGAGATTCCTGCCCCAGTTCTGCAGCTCAGCACTGTAGAATTTGATTCCCTTGCTCTGAGATCTCGGGCGTTGCTGGCAGCAGGACACCAGGTCTCCAGCCAACTACTTGAGCCAGTGCTGGAGGAGGCTGGCTGCTGCAGGGAGCCTCTTAAGTGGCTCTCTCCTGGATGACTGCTCCCCTTAGCAGTTCTGTAGTGTTCAGAGCTCCGGCTCTTTTGTTTATAATGGATAGCTTCGATCTTACTGTGCAATTTATTTCCCATGGTATGAATGCCTTCTCAAAACAGTTTGGGGCCTTGTGGTTCTTTACTGATTTATTTACTTATTTTTCATCGTTCTTGACCCTCCAATACGTAAGCTGGTCATCATCTGCCTTCCTTCTGTTAAAAGGGCTCTGGTGCATCTTAACCTAAAAGTAAGACCTTCATAAGAGGAAGAACATACAGGTGTTTATCCTTGATCTTTTCGTACCCATTGCGGTCTTGGCCCTCTCACGCTGTGGTTGAGCGTGAGGCCAGCTCCTGCCCTTTGGATGTGTGCACGTCCATGGCATGCTGTGGCCTTTGCACTCCTGTTCAGGCGTATTTATGACAACTTTACAAGGCCCCAAACAATTGGAGAGCGTGGGTGGGGGCTGGACACTCCAAACGCATCAATCAGTTTCATCCCTCTGAGGCAAAGCAAAAGCAATCTTTATTTTTCCCTGGGTTGAGAGAGAATCAACAGAGGCAAGAGAGAAGAATGGGAAGGAGTGAATGAGGAACCCCCTCTGCCACTGGCTAGCGGTAGCTCATTTAAACAGATGGCTTTGTTTTGATTTGGACTCTCCATTTTTTTGTCTCCCCACTAAAGGAGACCTGCAGAGCTCTGTCCAGAAAGGGAGCAATACAGCCGCCTGTTCCCACACAAGTGGGGCGAAAGGCGAGAGGCTTTGAGAATTCCCTGCTTCTTTTCCTTGCCTCCTTCTTTTTCTCTTCCCCCAAGAAATCACAGTTTGAGAGAATTCCCCCCTACTCCTCCTGTTGGAAAGAAAGACAGAGAAGACATTCTTGACATTCTTTGCAGAGAAAAGGGGTTAAATGTCTGAATTTGGGGGTCACCATGTTATACAAATTGCAATCTAATCGTTTTTACAAGAACACACGTGTGCTAAGAAAAGGAGCCATGGACAAGAAAGAAAAGGGGACAGACAACCTTTTTTGTCCTATCTTTTTATTTTTTTTCTCCCCGAGGTTTTGGACTATTGTCATGTCCTGTCTCTCTCCCCTCCTCACCCCCGAGAGGGAGAACATTGGTTTTATAGTTAAATTGGTTCGTAAAGCAGAAGGGCTTGGTGCCATTTCTGTTTGTTTTCCCAAATAAAAGCCCCAGCAGGGTCTCTTTTGCACCGTTGTGGCTTTATTTGAAGAAACTGCCTTTTTCCCATAGCCCAGCGTGTCAGTTTATCCTCTGAACTTAACCTTACGGGAACCCGAACAACAAAAACTCACAGGGTCTCAGAGCTGGAAAGGTAAAGAAATTGTATCTTTTTATTGGACCATTTAAAGCGTGTGTGGGCCAATTCAGAGAAAGCAGAAGAAAAGAAGGCAAAACTCCCTCTTCTGTCTCTTCCCCCCGACACAATCTCATACCATCGTTGGTGTCATTCCCCCCTACTGCCTCAAGGCCCTTCAGCTGCCCTGGGGAAGCTTGTGAGAGGCATTTCTCCTGAAAATCACTTATAATGGCATCTCAGAAGCATTTCACATGGAGCTGCGCCCCCAGAATTCCCCAATTCACGCCTCCCTGCAGGATTTAGTAACCTTGGCTAAGCACGGGAGTAACCTTGGGTTAGGATAATGATGTGAAGAATCGCTTTGCCGAGGAGCAAAAGCTTCTTTTCCTTCTCCCTATGTACATTATAGATGTTTGACCAAGTCCTTCCCTTAGCATAAGCTGCTGCACCCCCGGGTGCCTCAGCCCCAGCTGGAAAGCACCTGGAAGAGACAACAGCTGAGCTCTTCCCTTTGGTTTTGGTGCTCTCTCCAAGTTGGATGACAGGAGTTGCACAAATGCTGCACCTCCAGATAATTGTCTTTAAATGGGTTTAGTTTCCTTTCTCTGTTCGGTACTCAGTTCAGATATCCCACTGTTTTGAACTCAACAGTGCCCTTTTCAGTAAATATTTCTTGGTATTTTTTTCCCCAGTAAATACTTCCCAGCTGGCTTGTTGGAAGTAGTTACTGGGGCTAAAATATGAGTTTAGAGCATTGCTTTGTTTCTGAATAGTTGCCTGCTTATGTGCAGTGGCTTCTCCTGTTTGATGGATGATCACAGCTTGCAGATGAGGTTTCCAGAGAAAATGAGTATGTCCTGAAATTCAGGCATCTCTGTTTTCAGCAGATGTTCTGAATTCAGCAGTTTCCTAGAAGGCACTTAATGCTAAATTCGCTTGCTGCGTATTTGTCAATATCAGTGGTAGTGAATCAGGGTTGCCAAAAATCGAGGGTGGGGAGAAAAATGTTTATTGCTTCAACCCAGCTTTTGGATTGTAGTTCATCTCCATCAGAGAGAGCTGGCCAAGACCTGCGGCAATTGGGCAGGGCACAGGGATGGAGGTACAGCCTTCAGGGTTCCAGCTATTAGGATACTCTGGGTTTTGCTCCTTAGGAAGTAGAAGCTCTTGTGGACTAGGCTTTGAGGGCAAGGAGCAGATGCGATAATGGAGAATTTGTGGACACTAACTTATGACCCCTAGGCTGGTAGGCTTGTGATTGCAGAGCATTTCCTTCCCATTATAGGCTCAGTTCATGTGCATGTGCTGGGAGGATGTGGAGCTAGCTATGCATGGTGGCCTGTTTCCTGGAACTGCTGGCCCAGAGACGCCTTAATCTGCTGAAAAGTGAGGGAAATATTAATCACGTTCAGTATCTTTATCAATTTAAATGCACCCATACCAAAGCACTTAGGTCTTCTGGTGTACGTGCCCAGTGTGTAGCACAGTGTGATTTTCCCCTGGTGTCAGGTTGTAAGTTCTTCGCTGTAGCAACTAATGTGTTGTTCCTGTAAAGTGCCGAAGGACTGCTGCTGTATGCAGGTGCTGGGCCTCCCAGCTGAAAGCTGTCTTGGCTGACCTGTTCTTGGGGCAGGAGAATCGAACTGATTAACAAACCAGCAAAACAAGGTTTGCTTTGCTGCAGTGGCCTGCATGTATCCGTGCTCCTTTTCTGCCCACTAAGAAAAGTTAATCTTCGTGTGTGTGTTTTTTTTTTTTTTTTCTTTTCTGTTGCCTAATCTGGAGGAAAGCAGTTGGGACTCCGATTGCTGGGATGCCTGGGTACCCCTGTGATGGGGTGTGAAGGCATGGTGAAACATCAGGAGCAAAGCATCTGGGTGGTAGTTGGTGCTACACAGAAATTTCTGAAAGCAGGGATTCAGGCTCTCTGGTTTCTCTTGTCTCTGGGGTTCTTTCATGCCGAAATTTTTCACTCGGAGGCCTCCAGCCTGCCATTAAAAATTGCTGCCATCTTGCAGCACTGCAACCTGAAGCCTGGTCTGGGAGGTGGAAGACAAGCTTCCATGTGGCCAGACTCACTCTGGGTGTTACGGGAGCTTGCCAGAATTGGAGATTGTGAGGAGACCCATTTCCTGAGAGGGAGAGGACTGGCCCCAGCAAGTAAAAGATCCCTGGATGTGCTTCAGCATCCTGCTACCTTTCCGTAGCACAGTGCCCCTCCCTCTGAGCACACTTAGTCCTTTGAATATTGAAGTTATGTTAGCAGGGAAAACAATGGAGTGGAAATAACACAAGCATGCTTCAGCCAGATAGCAGGGGATGTTCACCAGCTGTGCTGGTGGGCTGCGTGGCCTTCACGCTGTCCTTCCTCCTGGTTTCTTCAGGTAGGCCAAGGGCTCTTGTTTGGGAGAGCAGCTGACTCTTCCTCATACCTCTGCTGTATGTCTTCCAACTCTTAGCCACACATCCAGCTCATTGGATCAAGAAGATTGTGTGGACGTCTCGAGAAGGACTGTGTGTCTGGCTGGCTGTTCCGCTGGCTTTGCAGCAGATGGAGTGTGTCGGTGCATCTGGAGGAGCAGGGCAGTGCCAGGGCTCAGAGATGCCCAGCGCTGTCACACTGTGGTCATGCTTGAGGACCTCTGTACCTCAGCCAAAGCCCACAGCTCTCACTCCCAGCGCTCAGACCGCAGACGCTTCAAGCTCCCGACGCACATACAGGTGCAGCTAGGTTGGGCCGCGAGTAACCCTCCAAGGGTTAACGCGCTGTGAGAAGGTTGCAAAGGGCTGAAGCCTGGAATCCCCTCGATCCCTTGCCTGGAGAAAGACAAAGTCCAATAAGCCAGCACCCCTGGATTCGTGTTGGGGGGGATTAATTCATGCACTTGATGTTAAAGCTTGTCCGAGAGGTTTGCACGGGGGGGCCATTGCTAGGGCTGGTTGGCCTCTCTAAATGGTTGCTAGGGCCCTGGCATCAAGGGCCAATGTAGCTGCCCACAGCCACGGTCACGGAGGGAATTACACAGCCACAAAGAAATTGTTATTCTACATAATCTGCTCTTTGGAGAGTGACTGTGGGGAAACAGGCTGGCCCCAGCATGCCGCCAGCTCTGTGATCATAGAAGCGTGCTGGCTGCAAAGATCGGCCAGGGCTCGCCTTCTGATCTGGGGACACCAGGGCTCGAGGCGCTAATCTGCTTTATCAGCGATTTCTCTCTCCTGACACAAAGGTGTTTACTTGTTTTAACATCTCCTGGGACTCTATTTCTCCTTTTGTGTGGTCTTTATCCCCCGACGAGGGCTTTAGCCCAGATTACAGACAGAATTAAGGCATTTGGCGATGTGCCTCAGAACTGTGTGATGCTGGATCAAGGAGCAGAAAGTAACAAAATAATGGGGGGAGATGCTGGGAGTGACCCCACCGTGGGGTCCATGCTGTCGGCTTTCAGGAGCGCTTCATTGTCCTGAGAACCAAGAGCCTGTTGGAGAGGGTGGCCGTGCGGCAGGGTTTCAAAAGCAGGTGCTTCGAGGTTCATTGTGCCCGGCGGTTTTGATTTAAAGGGTGTGAGGAGGAGGAGGAGGAAGAAGAGGAGGGTTTGCAAGACGTGGCCATCTCAAGCAGCTGGGCAGATTGTCTGCTGGGCAGTTAGAGCCTTACAGGGGACAGGCTGTGTGTGGCAAGGTGCACATTCCTAAGGTCAAGGAAAGGGAGCCAAACTTCTTCTCACAGCCTGGCAGGGAGGGCCCTTTTGGAGTGGTCCCTCACCAGGCACCATCCCGCTGCTGGTTCTGCACAGGAAGAAGCAGTTGAGTGCTACGGCCACAAAACATCTGGCTTTGGGCTTCATGGAGATCTTGCTTTTGCTCTTTTGCAGCAAGCAAGGAACGTAAAAGGGCAGTGGGGAGACGAGCCTCTGGGAAGTCATCTCCAGAGATGTTCAGCCCCAGAGAAGGTGTTTGCAGCATGCAGAGTAACTGAAGGGGGTGGGAAGAGCAGCCACAGCATCCTGAGGCAAGAAAGTCTGATTTGCCTGTGGATCTGAGCCGTGTGTCAAAAACACTGGGAAATAACCTGGTGGACAGAGGATGGGGTGGGGTTGATCAGGTAAATGGCTGTTGTAGGTTATCTGGAATTTGACTAAGTTGAGAATTGCTTCCTATGGAAATGGAGCCTCATCACTAAGCATACTGGTTACTTTTCCCAAGGAAGATGATCCCTTTCAGCCAGGGGTCAGCTGTGCCTGTTCCTGTTCTTGCCTTACAGCCATGACTCCTGCTAGTCACTATCCTTTACAGTAGTCCAACCAGTAGCAGAAGCTGGGGGAGGGAGAGCAAAGCTGTGCAGGCTTTTGCATTCTGTTAAATCACAGGAATGAGATCTAGGAGGCTTCTGAGACAACATCTCTGCTCTGGCCTGCTGGACTGGAAGGACTCGCTGCTCTAAATGACTCTTGTGTTGTGTTCCATTGCAGCGGTCAGCTGTTGACCTGCTTAGGGACTGACTTTCACCGTGGAGCCGGAGTCCTTGATGTCTTCTATGAAACGCCCTCCCTTCTCCTTTCGTGTGGGTATGACACCTACATCCGCTACTGGGACATACGGACCAGCACCAGGTGAGCCTACCCTGCAGCCCGACTGAGGCTCCCGGGCTGTGCTTGTACAGTGTCTGGGGACTCACAAACAGCTTGGGCAGCTCCTTCAGGCAGGTGGGGCCTCAGTTCCCATCCAGGCACTGGATGGAGGAGGCTCAGCCCCTCTCTGGTCTGTGTTACCCTTGCAGGAAGTGTGTCCGGGAGTGGGAAGAGCCCCATGACAGCGCCCTGTACTGCATAAGGAGCGATGGGAACCACATGATTGCCAGCGGCTCTTCCTACTACGGCGTGGTGCGCCTCTGGGATAAGCGGCAGACTCGGTGCCTGCAGGTGAGGGCTGGACAGAGGCAAGGAAGCAGCAAGGCTTCTAGGCTGTTCTCTGGCAGCCAGGTGCCCGTGTCTCTTTGGGAGAAGACACAGGGGCTTTGGGATGAGTCTACCACAGGGAACATAACCTTGAAGCCTGATTTGCTGCAGCCTTTGGGCATGTAAAGCCTGTTGGTGTCTCTGGGTCGACCTCTTCTTTGAAAGGTTGATTCTCCTTTCTTTCTTGCAGAGCTTTCACCTGTCTTCACCCACCAGCAGCCCAGTGTACTGCCTCCGTTTCAGTACCACCCATCTGTACGCTGCCCTGGCATCAGCCTTGCACGTCCTTGACTTCACGGCCCCGTGAAGAGCACTACAACTGCTTCTGGTTGCCCCGACTCAGCAGAGTTGACACTTGGCTCAGGGAAAAGCAGGGCAGGAAAGGTGAGAGTGGCCCCCAAGGCTTCTGAAGAGATGCTTTACCTGCCAGAAAGCTATGTTGAAGAGTGCACAAAGGGCCAGACATTCTCAGCCTCACCTGCCTGTTAGTGGAAATAAAGACTGACTGTCCTTTACCATTTTTATTTTGTGCCAGTCAGGGCTTATATTATTATCTGTTATTTTTTTCCTCTTTTTTCTCTTTTTTTCTATCCTTTTTTTTTTCTTTCCTTTTTTTTTTTTCTTTCCTGTGAATATGTTTGAGGGGCAGGTTGAGCCAGGATGCCCTGTCAGCTTGTGTACTGGTCAGGCTGAGATCAGCCACTCTCTGAGCCATGTAAAGCAAGTCCAAGCTGTGTGTGGGGCGCACTGAATTGGCGGAAGGGAAAGGTGCCTGGAGCAGGACCTCCTTTTCACCTGCGCTTGCTCTCCTGACAGCTGCTTGTGTTGTCCTTTGCAGCCAAGAGAAAGAATTGAGCTAATAAAAGTCAGAGCCAGCCCTGCTTTCAGTGTATGCCTCCCCAAGCTGGCCGTCAGGTCAGACTGTGCACTTGGCAGGGCTGAAACAGTTGCATTTTGATAAATAAAACTCTGAAGGGAAACAGAAGAGACTCTGTTTTGTTTCACGTTCCAAAGGGGCTGTGATGTTACCCACTGATCTCAGAGGCCTGGCTTGGCAGAGGAGGCTGGGCCTGTTTTCAGACAGTCTGTGGGTCTAACAGGAATCTCTCCAGCTAGACCCAGTGGCACTGCTGTGCTGAAGGTGGTTGCTGGGATTTTGGATATCACGTCACTGTTTCAACCAAGGAACAAAAGCAGGATCTGCAATTCACTTGTCTGCACACTGAAGCAGCAAATGGGGCTAGTGGAAATGCCAAGGCTTGTGGCTTACGGGGATCCTGTAGGAACATCTAAGTGGGCTCCACTCCTTTTTGCAACAGCCTTCTGAGCCTGACCAGAGCTGGGGCTTGCAGCAACCCTAGCTTTCAGCGTGCTCTGTGCTGCCTGCACGATTGTGGATGTTAGTGGATGAATATGCTGTGGATGAATGCAGCTTTGTCTGGAATCTGGTTGTCCTTGGGAAAGGAGGTGCATGAACTCTGGCTGTGAGTTTGGCTATACTGGTTAGGTAAGGGAGAGGTTTTGAATCACAAAGTGGGAGCGCTTTTAGAGCAGAGCAGCCAGCAGAGAGCTTTGTTAGGACTTGATTGGCAATTTCCAGTGTCAAGAGGCTGCTCTTTTCTTGTGATCCAGTAATTGGAAGAGGATGTTTGCTGGAGCCCATGTCTGAGCTGGGAGGGAGTGGAACCAACTTACTAGCACAGCTTTCTCTCACAGTTTGGGATCCAGCTCTGCTGGCACTCATGCCAGCTTCTGTGTAGCTGTTGTGGTGCTGTGTGTTCTCCTTGAGTCTAAGTGGCAGAGTTGATATCGAAGTGCTCCAGGCGCTGATCTGCTACTGCAAAAAGATGCCATGGCTGGAACAATCTTCCATCAACACAAAGCTGTAAATCCCAGAGACAACTGGTCTGAGATAGTGATTCTGGGGGGACCTCTGGGCTATAGGTAACATGAAGCTGTTGCTGAAAAATGGTGCTTTGTGTCAGGAGCTGCTCAATACTGTTGTTGTATTGCTTGGAGCACTTTGGGCTCTGCATGTGAGGAGAGCTTTAGGTAAATGATTAGGCATAAGACAGAGGACCAGAGAGAGAGTTGGCAGAAGTTGGGAGTCAGGGGAAGGTCTGTGTTTTCTCAGATCCTGCTGTGTTCCAGGTCCTTTAATGAAATCACGAGTGGAGTGAGGGATAGAGATATTAAATGTCTTTGGCAGAGTCCCCAGGGAGAGGCTGTGAAGGAAACAGAATAAATATGGGGTGGGAGGAGAGGTTCTTTATTTCAATGGGACTTGGGCAAGGCCCAGAGTAGGAATGAGCATGACAGCTGAGCACGTGTGTTGTCCCTGCCCATGGAAGAGGGGTTGGAATTAGATGACCTTTAAGGTCCCTTCCAACCCAAACCACTCTATGATTCTACGAGCTGGGGATGAACAGACGTGCAGAAGCCTAAGTACAGAGATGGCTGGTGCAGGTAGAGACAGTAAGTGGTGAGTTGCTAAAGCAGCACTGCTGTGGTTGTCCCCACACACATGGTGCTGTCTTTGCAGTGAGGTTTGCAATGGGCTGGGTTTGTGCACATTTGTGGAAAAGGTGTGCTGCTGCTGCCCATGAGCTTGCCAGTGACCCTTGTCACCACGCTCCCCTCCATGCCATGCAAATGAAGGCAGCTGCATTTCAGTTCCTGCACGCTGCACAGCAGCCCTACATCCTGCACGTCATGTTGCACGTGGCTGGCCGTAAGGAAACAGCTCATCACCCTGTTTCATGTGCTGTGCTCACGCCTAAGCACTGATGATGCTTGCAGAGAAACCAGGGTCACCAGAACGTCCTTTTAATGGCACAGAGGACCCCGCGCAACAGCACAATGGGGAGTTGCTTCCAAGCATATCCCAGGCAGGTAATGGGTGGGAGGAGTGGGTTCTTCTTTCCCACAGGGGGAACTACCCAGCTTTCACGTTGCTTCTGCTTGTAGAGGATGGGGAAAGGGCTGCTGGCTGCAGCTGTGGTGCACTTCCTCTGCTTGCTGCAGCTTCCCACAGCTCACAGAACGATCATAAATGGCTGTGTAAATAAGTGGACCAGCTGGCAAAGAGACAGAGCCCCCGTGAGCCTGCAAAGATTCCTCCAAACCACTGTATTAACACGACTAATTTTTATTAGAAAAGGCAAAATAAATATCATGAAGCTGTGCCAGAGAGCTGCCCCTACCTCAGCCTCCTAGCAGCCACTGCCTATTGGGTTGTACAGTCACCATCCCCACTGTTTGCTGCCTTTATCTTCTTCAGCTCCTTCTGCAGCTCCTCTTCTGCAGCCAGGATCTCCTTCGGCTTCTTGTACTGTAGGACAGAGAAATGCCTGTAGCACTCCTGTTCTGCCTTGCTCCAAGCAAAATAACCAGGGCCAAGCCCCAAGCAACATGGTGTGTGTTAGCACTGCTCTTGCTGGGTGGTACCAGCACAGCTGGGGTCCTCCTGCCAAGGGAGGATTTTCCTTTATCAGCTACCTCCAATGCCTGGTCAGAGGTGATGCCCTTGAGCTAGGGACATTTGCCAAGATCTGGAGCGTCTTTTACAGTGCAAGCAAAACTTCCCAGTTGGATGTGGAGTCCTGGCCACCACCAACACCTCTGGAATATCCTGGCAAGCTGTGTTGTGCAGATCTCTGGTGTGATTGCTGGTCGTACGCTCATGTGTGTTATATATATATATATAAAATCTGCCTTTTTTTAAAGGCAGACAGAAAAGTAAAAGTTGCAGTTCCTCTGTCCTCCCTCAGAACCCTCTTGCCCAGCTGCAGTTCAGCAGTGAATGCAGGTGCTTTTTGGCAAGGGTTTGGCCTGTAGCAGACAGAGGCTCAGAAGCACTCAAGATGCAGCTCTTGGCCTATTTCCTCTGCACACGCACCCACGCCTCTGCTGCGAGGTTTCCCTCAAAGGGCATGTGCTCCTGGTAGCTGGCTTCTGCATTTAAGACGCACGTGCTGCTCAAAGGCATTTGTCTGCCTCTGGATGCTCCTTGCAACAGGTTAAGTGCTCATTTTGCTAGTCTCTAACTTCCACCACGTCTCCCCTCTCTGGCACAAAGCAGCAGGCTTCTTAAAGGCTGAGAGACCTCCGGGTGCAGCAGGTCCCTGGACTCGTTAGCACTCATGCACAGAGCACAAGAGCATGCTCTGAGGCAAGAGAAACTTTTTGTTTCTTCAGACACTGTTCCACCTGCAAGTCACATTGATGAGCGAGCAGGGCCCCTCCTGTGGCCCAGGATGTCCTGGCCAGTGTCAGCATGCCCAGTGTAACCTGAAACCCCCAGGTACTGTGACAGAGAAGGGGGCTCTGCAGTGACCCACAGCACGTCTCCCTGCTCTGCCTCGCTTCCCCACATGTAAGAATTTTAACTTTGCGGATGGAAAGAGAAGGGCAAAGTGCTGTTCTGCGTGGCTAAAACCTCACCGTGATGATCAGGGTGTTGTTGGCGTGGGTGAAGCTCAGGGCAGCTGCGTCCAAAGGGAGCTGGTATCGGTCCAGGTCAGGAATTGGGAACTTCTTGTAGTACCTACAAATGAGAGGAGGCAGAAATAAGGTGGTGGAATTCCTATTCCCCTGAGCTATGCAGTGTTGCTCTGCAAGGTGTACTCTTACGTTTCTGTTGTGCCTGTCTTTTGTTTCCTGTACTGGGGTCTGCAGTGAACTCCCACGAGGGTAGATGGGGGGCAGTGGACCTCTCAGGGTTGGCAGGAGGACCCTGTGCTATGCAGGTAGAAATGGAGGGGTTAGAAGCTGTCTAGGCTGCTAAGAGATTTCCTGACTTTGGGACTAGAGCCTTGTGCACCTGGGTTTGCCCTCTGGGGCTGCACCAACTACACGACTTGATGGTCCTATGGCCACCTAGAGGCACGGTTGGGTTTTCAGTACCTGCCAGCAGTCTCATGAGCAATCCCCTCCAAGGAAATGGCTTATAGCTGGTACCGAGGTGCCCAGAGCTGAATGGGAGCAGGCAGCAGCTGCTGCCGTGCCACGAGGGGTTCTTCTCCATTCAGCCGGCTGTGTGAGTCCTGGCCTCTCTAGCTACCCCTGCCCAAACTGCAGTTTATTTTCCAAGTCACGGTGCAAACAGCTACAAAGGGCAAATGGCTCTCCTGGTGCAGTGGGAGGAATGTACGCAGCTTGTTACCGCAGGGCTCAAACCGTTCTGTGTTGTCACTGCTGTCGGTATTTGGGAAAGGTGGCAGACATGGATAATAAGGGAGATGTCAAAGGTTAAACAGCAGAGATTAGATGAACACAAAGACATGTTAAGGAAGTGTTAACTTCTTACCGATTAGACAAAAAAAAAAAAGCAGTACACAGAAAAAAAAAACCACTGTTTCAAAGGGCCTTGGGAGTCATCAATGAAACAGCAGCATTCTGCTGCCCCAGGACTAAGGAGAAGGGGAGAAGAATGGCTTTGGCTGGCCTCAAACTAAAATCTGTGACAAGATCAAAGGAAACCAGATCTGCCTGGCCACCCCCTCCTTCTCCTAACATTACCACTGCCTCTCGCTACAATAATTGAATCAGGTTTGGCGTTTGGGGAGGAGGCTTTCTGGGTTTGTTTTTAGAGTTTAGTTTAATGGATTTATTTTACAGCAAGAGGTTTTAAGCAAATCCCACTTGAGCAGCCCTTGCCGTGGCCAGAGGGAATGGGAGTGACTGGTGGAAGTGAAGTCTGGGCTGGGGAGGCAGCTGATGGGTGGATATCCCTGCTGAGGTAGGCAGATTCTCTGCCCTCTCCTCTCACCCCATGGCCAAGGGCAGTACTGCACTCCCAGCCTGGGTCCGGGCCCGAGCCACAATGCGTATGTGAAGTTGCCTCTCCTTTTTTTCCTACTGGAAACCTACTTTTTGTCAGCCTGGAGGGAAAACTGCTACTGGTATGCTGAGAATTCATTGCTGAGCTACTCAGTAGTGACTTGGCAACCCACCCTGGTGCTTGTGCCTGCGGCTGGCGGTCAGCGCGGCTCTGTTGCTCAGAGGCAGCGTGGCTGCCTTCCAAGGGCTGGAGAGGCTCAGAGGCTTCCTTTCTCTCCCATAGCGATGCACACTCTCTGCGGACTCCGTGCCTTTGTTGCTATCTTGGAATTAGTTGCTGAGTGGTGCCTTGCCCTGGCCAAGACTCAGGAGAAATGATATAAGATATCCTGGAGCCTGTACTAAGTGTTCTGGTGCTGGAGCCTGTCCCTGCTCCCTACTGACAGCAAAGTCATTCTGCTCCCCAGAGGCGACTTTCAGCTTTAGTTCCAAAAGCCCTTAACTTTCATCTGCAGGCCACGAGCAGCTTTCACATCCTTCAACTATCTCTGACACCAGCCGACGAGTGTGTAGCTGTCGTCTGCTTGTGGGGCAACTCTGCTGTTATCCTGAGGGTGCTACAAATGAGCTTGAAGTCAGGTAGGGCACAGGTGAAACCTCAGTGAACATTATAACCTTACAGCACCTGAACAGACAAGGAAGTTCGCACACGCACACCGCTATTAGTGGGACTAGGAGTAAATAAGACCCCTGTGATTGCAGGGGGCTGTTCTTATGGCTCACATACTCCTCTCCTGACCTGGCCCCAGGTGTGCCTGATGGGAATCTCACTCATCTTTGCTACATAGCTATCCCTACTAAATGGCCACTTTTCTGCAAATCCCTCTGCAAGGATTCAGGCCAGAATCTCAACGTATTCAAGTTGTAATTGCTGCTGCTTTCATGGGGCAGACTCTCCCTCCTTTCTAGCCTCCTCCTGGCTTTGACTGTCCAGGTGTGCTCAGGTGCAGAGCTCAACCATCCCCTTGCCACGGCCTCTGATGTGGTAAACCCCTGCCTGAAAAGCTGAAGGTTCTGCTGTCCTGAAAGCTGTTCAGTGGCCAAGGTGTAACGAGCTCTTTGCCAACAGCACCACCTACAGCCAGCCACAAGGAACGGTTAAAAGAGGGCAGGGGGCAGACTGGAAAACACCAGTGTGTTTTTTACTCACAAATCAGATCCTTCTGTGTTCTGCAGCAATGCTGGGGAGGGAAGGCAAGCAAAGGAGAGCCTGCCCAGACTTCCCTACTGGTGTATTATCCCAGTTTGTAAATAGCTTTCACTTACCTTCCAACATTCTCCCTTGTTTCCCTAATACTTCCTTGCTATCTCTCCCCAGTCCTACTGCTCTTCCTGGCTTATCCCACTGAGGCAGTAAATATTTTGGGGCACAGGGCATCTCATTCTTTGAGAGAGGCCATGTAATGACACAGGGTAAGATGAAGCTTAACAGACTTCTTTTCTCCTGTGTTACGTTTCTTTTGGCAGAATATTGTGGTGCTTCCTTTCTAGATTTTTTCTTGCTACCTCCACAAGAAATATCTTTGGCATTGGGACCATAGGACAGGTTTACAAAGGGACATGTCTGCCTTGGTGCTCATGACTTACGCTGTATCAGCTGAATCCTGCAGCTCCATGAGATACAATGACTGAATGAAACTATTGTATCTGGGGAGAAGATGGGATGCTGAAGCTTCACAAAGGCTTCAAAAGGTCTGTAGGGGTCTTACTTTATTTCTCTTTGTGGAACAACAGATTAAACACCTTGCTACTGAAACCGTGGGATAAGTTTGCAAAGCCCAGTGCTGAACATGAGGGGCCTTAGCACAGCTCTGTCTGGGGCAGTTGTGAGTGGAAAGGGGACACCAAGAGACATGCTGTCAAGTGTGTTTCCTCAAAAAAAGACAAGAGAGGACTTCTCCCCCGTGGTGCAGCCACCAGCCTGCCCTGTGCCAGCCCTCCCCAAGTGACACTCAGCCCAGCAGTGCTGTCCTTACTGACTTCTTGTTGGTGGTCCGGACGACACAGCAGCGCTGCTCCTTCTCCACGGAGACGCTGTACACCTCCTTGGGGTAGGGCAGGTTACGGATCCGCCACTGGAAGCTGGTCAGGGTGTCCTTCCTCATGAAGACAGGCTACAGCAAACAAGCACCTTTAGCAAGGCTCCTCCAGCTTCTCTCTCCTCCCTGTCCCCTCCTTCTTTTACTACCTCGAGAGGCTCTATGTTGGAGTAACTCTTCTGTCACCCTGGAGCATTAAGGACTAACTCAAGAAACTGTCTGAGTGCCAGTTTCCTGGAGCCAGCACTGCTCTGCCTTTCCTCAGGGCAGTGCCTGCTCTGCTTGCAGGAGGCTGAAGGTGCTCACCAACGAGTCTTGTAGCACAGTGTTACAGTGAAGCCAGGCCTCGTCCCCACCAGCAACCAAGCACAGAGCTCTGCCTACCCAGGAACTTGATAGATTCAGTCCTGGCTCTGCCCAAGTTTGCTGTGCAGGGCAGTGCTTTTTTTCAGATCCGGTGAGAGGTGAAAACAAAACAAAACAAAACACCTAGAAAAGATGGTGAGACGTTATAACTTCAGCCCCCTAACCTAGTGGGACAGGACGTTGAAATAGGCTGTGTTGTGTTAAGGAGCAGCCTGCTACACACTGCCTGCCTTGGCCTTTCATTGTCATTGCCCCACTGACTTGTCCTGGCACTGGCCTTCCTTTCAGCCTAAGTTTTTGGAAGCCAGAACAGTAGCTGGCCAACACAGCACTACACTTTCTCTACTTAGGGAAATTACAGACCTCTCAAAGACCTCAAAAGAACCTAAGCTTGTTTCTCTGTGCCTTGTTTCTCCCCAGCCTTTTGGGATGGTTTGTAGCAGAACAGGTTGAGGCTGTCTCTTGAGGCTGTGAGTGATCTGCAGTCTACCAGCTACTGCTGTAACCACAAGACTAGGCAGTTTTAGGTGCAGTGGTGCCTGCAGACCCTTACGTACGTTGGAGCTGCTTTCCTTTATGAGCTCTGATTCCAGTGCTCCCAGGAGAGGCGAGGCTGGCTCTCCCACTTCAACCTGCCACTTGCCGGAGCCCCCGAGGGTACTCTTCTCTCGCCATTTTCTACCTGTAGAATGGAGGAGAAGTGTTTTAATTATTTTGCTTTATATGAAGACCTCCAGCAAATGACTGCCAAAGCTGCCCAGCACACTGAAATGATATGACGATATGCCTCTTCCCTTAATTCCAATCATTTCCACTTTGGTGTAAGTGGATCATTTAGCTTGCCCACTCCTGAAGCCAGGAACTGTGCACCAAGTGCATCTCTTTTTGGCTATTTGGTGCTGAAGCCATGGTGGGGTTGCAGCAGGTGCTGTGCCGCAGCTGTGGTTTTGGATAAGATTCATAACCAGCACGTTGCCGGTCTGAGGCTGCAGAAGCCACCAAAAAGCACATTTCACTCTATCACATGCTACACCTGGCTATGTGTGCTGGCACTTCCCTTTACACTGATCGAGTCTGTTGTGACCGATGAGCAGTTTGGGAATAATGCTAAACTAAAGCAAGGTTTACTTCAGCGTGGAAGCGAGAGAGCCTCGGGTCTAAAGTGAACCATATTTATATCCCTACAAAATCTGGTGGGAGCTACGGGCACAAATCTCTCCTGGAATATTTGGGGGCGATTTGTTCCTGGCCTGACGGTGCCCCCCGGCCCTGTGAGCACAGACCTGCTGCCAGGTGCCAGCCATGGCGAGCCACGTCCAGCAGAGCACCACTTACTCACTAACTGGCCGGTCTTCACGTCGTACTCTTCAGCCATCTCCTTGCCATCCTCGAACAGATAGTGGACCTTCCGCTTGCCTGGGGACAAGGCCGAGGGTGAATAGGAATACGACCATCCCTTGTCTGGGGCCCTGTCCCCTTGTCTGGGATCCTAACCCCCCTGTATGGGGTCCCATCCCCTTGTCTGGGATCCTAACCCCCCTGTATGGGGTCCCATCCCCTTGTCTGGGACCCTTAACCCCTTGTCTGGGCCCCATCCCCTTGTCTGGGACCCCATCCCCTTGTCTGGGACCCCATCCCCTTGTCTGGGACCCTGTCCACTTGCATGGGACCTGTCCCCTTGTATGGGACCCTAACCGCCTGTATGGGGTCCCGTCCCCTTGTCCAGAACCCTAACCCCCTGTATAGGGTCCTGTCCCCTTGTATCGAACCCAGTCCCCATGTATGGGGACCCTTAACCCCTTGTATGGAAGCCATCGCCTTGTATGAGGCCCTAACTATCTGTATGGGATCCTGTCCCCTTGTCTGGGACCCTAACCTTCTGTATGGGACCCATCCTCTTGTCCAGGACCCTGTTCCTTTGTATGGGGTCCAGTCCCCTTGTCCAGGACCCTAACCCCCTATATGGGGTCTCATCCCCTTGCATGGGGCCTCATCCCCTTGTATGGAACCCTTAACCCCTTGTACGTGTCCCGTCCCCTTGTCCAGGACCCTAACCCCTGTACGGGGTCCCGTCCCCTTGTACGGGACCTCACCCCCTTGTACGGAACCCCCTTGTCTGGGCCCCTTAAACCCCCTGTACGTGCCCGTCCCCTTCCCCGAAGCCCCGTGCCGCCTCCCGGGCCCGCATCCCAGCCTCTCCAGCCGCAGCCCTCCTCACGTCCCGCTGCCCCCGCTCCCCCCGCAGCCCGTTACCGTCCTGCAGCAGCGCCGTCTTGCCGGCGGCCCGCAGCCGCTCCAGCCAGCCGGGCACCGCCATGGCGGCCGGGCCCCGTCCCCATGGCAACGCGCCCGGGCCGCCCGGAAGCACTTGCAGGCCCCGCGGCCTACCGGGGGTGGGCCCGGCCCCGGTTCCCCTCGGGCTCCCGGGGTGTTTTGGGGGGCCCCGCGGGTCCGGGCAGGGCGAAGAGGACGAGGTTGGGCTCCCGGGGTCGGTGCTGAGGTAGCGCCGCGGTGGGGCGGAGGGGATGGGGCGGGGGGGGGGGTTGCTCCGGGAGCTGCCGCCCAGCTCCCCCGGGGTGCAAAGCTCCCGAGTTGGTTTTCGTGAGGCTGTGGGTTTGGGTTGCGTTTGGGTGCTGAATTGGTGCCGTTCTGCTGGTTTTAACAGGGCTGGAGGTTTTCCTCCCGGTACTGGTTAAACTCCGGGTGTCGATCAGCTGCTCCATCGCTTGCCAGTATTTCCCTCTTAGGGATGGGCTTAAAAAGTACCTGGGACGTAAAGTTGCTTGTGTTGGATGGGAAGCAACTCCAAAATGTTATAACAGTCAAGCTCTTTCTATTATAAGAACACAGTCTTGGCAGTTTCAAGAGTACTCGAGCAGGGTCTTCTTAAGAGGCTTTTAAAGTGGTTTCTCACTTCGATTTTCCCAACCTTGTGGGATGAAATTATTGTTTCCAGGTGCCTCCCTCAGGGCGAGCGTTTTTGGAAGGTAACAACAAAAACTACCCAAACCAACAAAGGCCGTGGACAAAATATGTGAGGCTTAAGTTGTTTTGATTGTGTGAAACTGTTCTAAGTGACCTTCTTCTTTCTTACTGGTATTCAGCAACTGCAGCCGAACGTCCCGCCAGCGGAGCGAGGCCCAGCCCAGCCTATGGAGCCACGGGGGATTGTCAAAGCCTTTCCCAAGAGGAAGAAGGTGAGGGATGATTCCGGGAAAAGCATCCCTCCAAAGATCCCAAAAGAAGGAACAGGGGTACCTGAGGGTAAGTCCTGCGTGCCCATGACATGGAATAGAATGGTGGCAAACCCAGCTTGCTAGCTGGAGGTGCTGTTCCCCCATAGGCTTCTTCTGGCCCCTAAGTACGTTTTTATGTAGAGACATGGCAAGTCCTACATGAGATACGTAGCCCAGCTGGTTCAGGACACTGTTTCCCTGTCACTGAGCTCCTGCCCTTGTGCTTTTCTTTAGCAGAGTGGCTGAAACCAGTCACCGCCTACGTGTTGCAAGCTGGCATCGGCCAAGCCAGGGCAGAGATCTTCCGTAAGCAAATTGTCCAGAATGGGGGTCGTGTATGCGACCATCTCTCCTCGGAGGTGACGCACGTCATTGTGGCTGAAGACATGGATTGTGATCGGTCCTTTCGGCTCCTGAAATTAACCAAGCTGCCTTCAGGGCTGCAGCTAGTGAAGGCATCCTGGCTCAGTGCTTGCATTAGAGATCAGGAGCTGCTGAGTACCACTGGCTACGGTGTCTTTGTCCCTCAGAGGTAGGCAAATGCTATGCTGTTGTTCCTTCCTACAGTGCCTCTGTCCTAACAGCTCTAAAATTTGACCTTTGATCAAAATCTCAGACTGCAACTCTTCCTTGCTCCCTTGGGCATGATTCAAAGTCCTTTTTCACTGTATACATTGTGAAATTTAGTGTCTTTGTGACTGGTTGCTGTTCTGTGTCACAGCAGAACTTGGAGTAGAGCCCAGAGTGCTAATAGGAGTCCTGTTGCTTCCTACTGGTGCTAACGGCACCTCTTCCTAATCTATTAGTGATAGCAAGGAGATGTTTGTTTGTTTGTTTGTTTGTTTGTTTTTTAGAAATGCTGAGGATTAAATGCTGTTTCTTACTTATTGCAGATGAAAAGTAGAGAGAGAATTGACAGCTAGGCACAAGAGGAACTAAGGAGCAGAGCAGCGGGTGTCCGCAGGATAGGATCAAAATGTTTTGGCAGAGGTTTAGCAGGAAAGTCTAAGACTGAAGTAGATAGGAGTGGAAGCTGCAGGTCAGTGAGGTGGGTTGAAACTGGGGGACTGAGTCAAAGCCTGAGCAATTAGTCTGGGATCTGAGAGTGAAATTCATATTGGTTGTTTGCTCCATCTCAAAACATGCATAAAGATTTTCTGGGCAAACTTATTGGGGCTGAGAAGTCCTCCTCCTCCTCCTTCTCTACTAAGGCATCTGATCCATGCCAGGTACCTGGAAAAGGGAGAACAGCAGAAACATCAGCAGCCCCTGGGCAATGAAGAGGTCCAGCCCTCAGCAGACAAGGAAGCCGCGGAACCAAACACTAAAGCACCAGTGGGGGACTTCTCACTGCAAAGCCAGTCCGAGGTGAGGATTCCCACAGAGGTCCTGCTCCTTGTGAACGGGGCCTACCTACTGCTTTTCTTGGCTAAGAGCATTCCTGCGGGAGAGTGATACCAGATTTTCTGAGCAAAGGGAAAGTGTTCGGATGTTTCAGTAGGTTGGTGTTGGCAGATTCAGACTATGGATGTGATTACTGCTTCTCTTTATCCCTTTTAGGTGTTAAATGTAGAAAAAACACCCCTTAAATTCCTGTCCCCATCAGAATATTTCCAGCTGAAGCAGCCGTGGCGCTCCAATCAGGCCAAGGCTCACTCCCACGATCGTGTTTCCCCTGCCTCCTTTTGAGGAATATTCCCTGGCCAAGAATATCTCCCTTTCAGGAAGCTCTGATATTTCATCCCATGTTCCTGCCTGAGCCATACTGACCCATTCTCTGCTCCTTGGCAAGCACCCTGTTCAGACACATGTGCAGTGGATCAGGTTGCCGCTCAAATGATTGTGGTGGTGTGCTTAAAATATCTGCGTTGGGTTATTGGTGGCCTCTGCTGTGAGTCAGCTTCTCCAGACCTGCCATTAGCTTTGTTTTCTTATTCTGCATTTTTGCTCAAGTTTAGTGAACTCTTTTTGACATTGGCATCATCCAGATTTATCTCGGTTACCACAAACTTCTTCGAGCAGCAGTTGCCTTGTAATGCTGGCATCTGATGCCAAATTTGCTAACTCGGTCCCAGATCACAGGTGCTGAATTTGTTTCATAAAACCCTGCAGTTATTCCCTAACTGGCAGCACACTGAGGGGTCCTTTGTTTTAGGCTTTCCCTTCTCTTGAGTATGTGTTTGGGGGATCTCTTCTCCCCAGACTTACTATCTGATGTGTTATAGGGACAGTTGGCTGCTGCTTCTTAAATGCATCACCTTTGCAGTTATCCCATCTTTGCTGTTTCTTGTAATTCTGATTGATTTAGTGGCAATTGTTATTAACAAATCTCACACTTACAGCAAAAAAGGAGCTTTTGTACTTTTATGGATCCTGTGGCACCTGCCCTGCTTTCTGCTCGCATTTACTTTGGGTGGTCAGACAGCTGTTAAAGTCTGATTGAAGCCTTATTGCCTTTTTTTTTTCTCTTTTAAATCCCCTCAAGCAATGATACTTCCTGTTAGTCTGTGCACAAAAACTGTATTTGTAGGCACCTGTACAAATTTCCTTAGCGTGAACTTAGGACTGTGAGTGTGGGGAAGACAAAAGAACCCACTGGATATGCCCTAAAGACAGTACCAACCACTTTTAGGACATGGCACCCACAGAGAAGCTGAAGTTGAAATCTTTGTGGAAGTAGCATCCATTTAAGCACAGCCTTTCTGAGATTTGTTGGATGTTTTTCTCTAGGCAATGAGTGTGACTATTTCATGCTGAAGGGGGGCAGCTCCGAGAGTTCTGGGTTTGGATGTGAGCTCTGCAGAAAGCCTTTTGCTAGTCAGACTGTAGCAGCTGGTTTGTGGCTGACATCTGGATGTTGCAGATTTCTGCAAGGCAGCATTTGCAAGTGGTACCACTTATTCACTGACTGATCCCTGGGGCTGTTGCTCCAGACTGCTTTCCTCCATCTCGAGTGCAGTATTGCCTCAGCTGCCAGGCTTCAGCTGCTATCCTGGGACCCGTGCTGTGCTCCAGACAAACCAGGCACGTCCCAGTCTCACCCAGCTCTGGCAAGTCTTCTGCTGGATGATCCTGGAGGATCTTAGAAGCTCACAGGACTGTTGGTTTTGCACGTGCAGTTGTTAAAAGTCCACCAGCTTTTTTGGTAAAGCACAGAGATCCTGGGGTTTAAGTGCTCTTTCACCTATGTGACACTGCTGGCTGAGAGAGTGGGAACTGCACGCTCCAGCTGTAGAATTGTTTGCGTTGTGCTGGATAACATGCTCCTTAAAGGCTTTTAAGGGGCTTACTAACCCATCTGAACACTCTAAGGCTTTGTTGCCCTTAGAGGGAACAGCGTCTTAAGGGAGTTGCATACAGTTTCAAGGCAAATAAAACTACTTTAGTCTATCAAATCCTCAGTCTGACCCAGTTTTCAGAGTTATAAAACAAGATTACAAAAGGGAAAGCAAACAAACATCCTCTGCCTAATGACTTCAGCTCTGTATCTTGTGTCTGCAGGCCTCCCTAGCCAGCAGAACCAAAGTTTGTAAGGATGTGGCTCTGCCTCGGCTGGGCTGGTGCTCTGCAGAATCTCATAACAGGAACTGTGCGCAGCAAGTAACGGCAGGACTGGTCCAAACAGCTCTGTGCCTTCCCAGGATACTTCCACAGTGCAGGAGCTCATGGATCCCCATGGTCCTGTGTTTATACATCAGGAGAGAGGAGGACCCCAACGAGCAAAGCAGTCTTCAAAGTCTCTGTTCGGCTTCCCACTTCTATCCCCTTTTGTTCGTTACCTGAAGCCAGGGCTCATTGTTTCTTAAGTCCACACAGAGGCATCCTAATGCTGAGGGTATCAGCAAATGTATACATTGGTTCTTTCTTCTGTCACTGAGGAATGTGGAGTCCTTTGTGGCATTCCTTCCTCCCCCTTTTCTCTTGCAGATAGCCATGGGGAAAATGGGGGGGTTGTAATTTACTACCCTGTTAAGATTTTGTCTGTAACGTGAAAACAGAGTTCAGGGCATATCTCCTGTGATCTGCGTCATGGGGTGGAAGGTGCAGGGTCTGAATGTGAGAGATGTGTCTATACAGTCACCAAACCAACAAAAGGTTTCCCAGTGGGAGCAGCAAGTCAGGTTCTCTCCTAGCCAGGGATTTCAGCGTTGTCATCCCACGCTGCTGGCAGCAGTTGCTCATGTAGCCAGTGTCTTGTCTCAGTTAGGTCTCAGGGGCTTGGCCTTAGGAGGTGCCTGTGTGCTTGGCTCACATCTGGACAGCAGGCTCTAGTCTCATGTGCTTTGTGAGATGTGTGTGTAGCGTCAAGGGGTGCCTGGGTAGCTTGGGACATTGAGAGCTGTGTGTGCTTATAACTAACAACTTCCTGAGATGGCAATTTGAGCACTGCATGCCCTGGAGGTTGGTTACTGCTCTGACTTCCTACTCCCAGGAGCAGCCTGTGCCAAGGGGACATATGTGAGGCATACACTTATTCTCACTTGACTGCTTTTCTACCTCTCCCTAAAGAAAGTCTGTGACGATGAAGACAGTGAAGGAGAAGATGCTAGTGTCACCCAAGGGGATCTGGAAGCACTGATTTCTGGCCACTACCCTGTGAAATTGTCGGAGGAGACCAGTGACAGCTCTTCCACAGTGGCTCAGCCTGCCAGCAAGTGGGTTTGTGCTCATTCCTCCGACAGCAAGAAGGAGAATCACAACCAGTGCATCACAGAGAAGCTGGAAGTGCTGGCAAAAGCCTATTCTGTCCAGGGGGACAAGTGGAGGGCTCTGGGCTACTCCAAAGCCATCAATGCACTCAAGAGCTACCACAAGCCAGTCACCTCCTACCAGGTAAAACACCTTCCCAGGGGAGTGGAGCAGAGAGATGGACTCAGCATCCTAACCCTGTTATATGTCAGATCCATTCCTGTATCTGTCTGGAACAGCTTATCTTCAGGCCCTGGAAATTCCTTTGTGTGGGAGGGTTATGGTAGTAGTTGTGTAGTGTGTTGGATTCATTGACCACCAGCAGAGTTTTCAGATCAGCAGAAAAGTGGAGACAGAGCCTCTGACGGTCAGATCTGAGCACCCGTGAGATAAACGCCTTCCCGAGGCACAATGCATGGACATTTTCACCTTCCTAGTGAACAACTAGGCTAGCACTGGAGATAATATATAAAATTAGCTGGATCTGGGCCTGATTGACTGATGGTTCGGCCGTTCAGTGTGGTAGTGTTTCAGTCCTGTTCTGCACGCTTGTCCTTTTCCACTTGGCATTGAGCTGATGCACCCTATGTAAGCCTGGCCTGGAGAGGAGAGCCGCTCACAGAACTAGTCCTGCCACCTCCCAGTCACTGCCCGAACGGCTAACCAGGCTCCGAGTGGTAGCTGCTCCCCAGCTTGTCTGTGGCCTTCACTTTTCTTGCTTGGTTTCTTGCTAGGAAGCCTGTAAAATTCCTGGGATCGGGAAGCGAATGGCAGAGAAGATCCTGGAGATCTTGGAGAGCGGGCACCTGCGGAAGCTGGATCACATCAGTGAGAGTGTGCCTGTGCTGGAGCTGTTTTCCAACATCTGGGGAGCCGGCGTCAAGACAGCTCAGATGTGGTACCAGCAGGTGAGTTTAGTGTCTCACACACGCAGTTCTCAGGCTGTGATTTGAAAACTGCTTCTGAGTGGGGGAGAATTACTCTGGGGGAGTAGAGGACAAACGTGCAATAGAAGGAGTGGGGCACACACTGTTCTGTTACCACCACTGCTTGGAGCTCACCTCACAGTGCTCACTCCAGTGACATTGTTAAGAATCAGCCTTGAGCCAGGACGCTTTGGCTGTCAGAGCTCCCAAAGCAGTTGTTGGCCTGGCTGGCTCCAGCAGCTGTTGGGAGCATCCGTCCACCTCGTTGTTAAAATGAGGTGGAAGTAATTGTGCCAACACGAGCAGCCCAGCCCATAGGGTAGGTTCCTTCTTTAAGAACAGTTCCTGAACACAGATCTAATGAAGCCTGTAGTGTTTGCTTTGTGATTGGATTCTTTGCTGTCTAAAAATATGCTTGTGTTCACACTGTAGGCTTTCCCTTATGGGGATATTCTGGGTTTCTTTCCTTTACCTGCATCACTTGCTTTCCTTCAAGCAGTAAGCGCACAGTTGCCTTAAGAACAGTTCCCTTCTGCCAGGTCCGGTTAAGAGTCGAAGTCACTGTGGGGTGGAGATTCGAGGTGTGTGTGGGATTGCCTAAATCCCTTCTCTTCAGGAACCAGGCTGTAAGTGATCTCCACATGTGATCACAGAAGCTGTGACTAGCCTGGACTTGAGGCAGGTTAAACACAATCTCCCCAAATCTTAGTTGAAAGCATTTGAAGAGCAAAGGCTCGGCAGATGTTTGAATGCCATCACATCATCTGCACTAGGGTTTCCGGACGCTGGATGATATCCGCACGAAGGCGTCTCTCACCAGCCAGCAAGCTGTGGGACTGAAGCACTACGAGGATTTCCTGGAGCGCATGCCCCGGGAGGAAGCTGCAGAAATAGAACAGACCGTGAGTAGCTCAGCCCTGGGCCCTTGGAGTGGAGGACTTGCCGCGGCCTGGCAGGAGGATGCAGGCTGTGGAAAGGTCTCTTACAGCTGAGCTCTTTCAGCCTCTTCTGTCTGCAGTGTCAGTGCTTGGGTGGCTGCTTTGGGGCATAGACCCACCAAGCTTCTACTTTACTCCACAGGAAGGTTGAGTTTGAGTGCCTGGCAAGGAGGAGGATACTTCCCAGGTGTCGGTTCCACACACGGCTTTGAAAATGGCCGCATGTGGCACATTGGGATGAGCAGGTTCCCAGCTCCCCTTCCCTACCTCTCATCTTCTCTGAGATACCTGCTTTTGGCTGAGGCCTCTGCACTGTTTCCCTGCTGCTGCTTCTCCAAAGGAAGCTGTGAGCTGGTTGGCAGTGTGAGGACAGACCATGGGGATCCTTGCTGGAGGCAGAGGGCTTCCAGGTGCAGGAGGGTGCTGCTGGCTCTAGCAAGCCACGGCACTCCAGAATCATGGGGTGCTAAGCCGGTGTACCCTAATGTGAACAGAGAGCTTGGGGCACCATCATTGCTACCCCTGTGCTCTCCGATCACCATGGAAGCAGCAGCCAGCGTGACCCTGTCACTCGGCCACAGGGCCTGGCCATGAAGAATACGCTCCTGACGGGCTCCTGCTGGGGTGTCAGCCCCGTGTGCAGGATTAGCCCTTCTGGTGGTGAGCGGTCCTTTTCCCAGGCAGGCTGGTTTGAGGAGCTGGCTCTTGGGGGTGGGCCCATTGTTATCTTGATGGGATTACTGCGCTCCCCTCCATACACACGCACACACCTCTGATCCAGGCCCAGGAGAGAGAATAAGGGATTAGTAACTGTCTATGCTGCCTGTCACAGTGAGATCTGAGGAGCTTTTAGGCTCTTGGGTGGGGCTGGGAGTTTTCTAGAAATCTTCATTTAAAGCCAGAAGGGGGGCAAGGACACCAGAGGAGGACTTGCTCCGCATGAGAAAGGCTTGTGGCTTCTTGAAGCACCTCTGGGGCAAAGGTTAATGGGTTTATCTCTTGCTAATGAAGGATGATCCCCAAGAGTGACAAGGGGCTGTGGGCATGGACACTGCCTCCCTGAACCCCAGCCCCTGTGATGGCCTCGTCACTGGGAATTGCTGAGCCCCTAATTATTTGCTGCCAACAGGGTGATTGGCACAGTCAGACCGAGAATACTTCACTCCTGTCCAAGGGCCTGAGAGCCTTGCTTAAGCATTTCATGAATGAAGCCATCAGAAGTGGCACTGTCTGCACAGAACAGGAGCTGGGGTCCAGCCTGGAGGTGGCTGAGACAGGGGAAGCTCTGATTATGTGCTGATGATCACTGGCAGCAGCGTTGTTATCAATTTTGTCAAAACTTCTGGGACATTTGTGGTTTTTCCTGGGTCAGGAAGTCCAGCTCTCCTGCAAAGGCAGAGCTCTAGGCCAGAGCGGACTTGAAGGGTCGCTCACAGATTCTCAGCTGTCTTGGAGGAGTCTCCCTGAGCCCATCTCTGCTTCTGAAGCAGGACCTGTGATGACCTTGCCTTGAGCAAGTCTTTTTGTGGTTAGAACCAGTTTTTGTGGTTAGAACCAGTGAGCTTTGCCCTCCTGGCCTGCAGGAGAGCCAATAGCCCTCTGTTCTTCTCCTTCCTTAGAAACTGAAGGCTCCGACAGGTTGTGCCCTGTGCTGCCTCCTCATTGTTGCTGCACCTTCCAGCTTGTCCCAACCCACAAAGGCTGATGCCTGATGGCCAACTCTGTGGCAGCAGAATGGTAATTCATTGTGCTGTGTGGCGGTGGGCTGGGCATGTTCAGGACTACATGGAGGCCACCCCAGCACAAGTGGCTTCTGACAGCAGGCCAGTCTTCTCCTTGGAGCAGTTTGCCATGTCTGCTCTGTACAGAGACCCTGGAACTGCAGGGCAGGCTGAGGCAGGTGCAAGATCCTTTGCTGCCTGGGCAGAGAGGGCACGAAGAGAATGGTCTCTGACTCGTCTCTCCTCTTTCTCTTCCTGAAGGTCAGACAAGCAGCCTTGGCCCTGAAGCCTGGGCTCGTGTGCGTGGCTTGTGGCTCCTACCGCCGGGGGAAGCCCACCTGCGGAGACGTGGACGTGCTGGTCACTCACCCCGACGGGCAGTCTCACCGCGGGGTGTTCAACAAGCTGCTCGACAGCCTCCACAGGAGCGGTAAGAGGGCTGGCAGCTGGCACATGCTGCTCGAAGCTGTTCCCATCACAGCCAAGCTGAGGAGGGAGGGAGGTCTGAGCTAGATGTGAAGGGCAGGTGATTGCTTTTCCCAATGGCAGGACAACTTGTAAGCCCTGAGTACCACCTCCAGCCAGTGTTAGGAGGGAGTATTGCTGCAGTTCAGCCTGGCTTCTGTCTGCGTGAGGCTGTCAGGGCTGAGGCTGTGTTGTCCTCAGCTGCTGCCTGGACAGTTCAGGATAGGGACATCAGTCTCTGCCACTCAGCTCCTGTTTCCTCTCTGCAGGCTTCCTTACAGATGACCTAGTGAGTCAGGAGGACAATGGTGATCAGAAGAAGTACCTGGGGGTCTGCCGCCTCCCGGGGCCAGCCCGGCGTCACCGCCGTCTGGACATCATCGTGGTGCCTTACGGCGAGTTCGCCTGCGCCCTGCTCTACTTCACCGGCTCGGCTCACTTCAACCGCTCCATGCGCGCCCTGGCCAAGACCAAGGGCATGAGCCTGTCGGAGCACGCCCTCAGCTCGGCTGTGGTGCGAGGTCCCGGTGGTGTCAAGGTGCTACCTGGTCGTATTCTGCCCACCCCCACCGAGAGAGATATCTTCATCCAGCTGGGACTGCCTTACCGGGAGCCCTCCGAGCGGGACTGGTGACACCCTGCTGTCACCCAGCTGCCGTGCTGCTGGTTTGCAGGGGGCTGATTTCCCTGGTGCTGCTCTGCAGTGACTGCAAGCTGGGGAAGGTAAACCAGCAAATGGGGCCCTGCTGCTGCTAGCAGAGCTTTGTGGCTTCACCCAGCAGAGGGCGTGGGCTGGAACCAGGCTGGAAATGCTGCCCGGTGCCACACGCATCCTGTGTCCCAGCTCTCAGGCAGCCCCTGGCTCCCATCAGCTACCCTGGCCGCTGGACCAGGCCCCCTCCCCTGCTCACTGCTGCTAGGAGCTGCTGCTGTAGGTATCACAAAGGTCCTGCTGTGTTGGTGCTGTGCCCTCCGTCCATCTGACCTGACTTCTGTCATCTGGCAGGTCTCCTTAGGTGGGGCTGGGCTGCTGCAGCTGCCACCAGCTTCCCCTGGTACCCAGTAACCCCTGAGGAAGCACAGGGACTCAAAATGCTGCGTGTGCTTGCTTTCAGCCCATCGTGTGCTGAGCACCTGCCAGTGCAGAGAGCTGTGATCCCCCTGCTCCGGGCACAAGGGCTCCTTTCCTCTCCGTGCAGGGGAGGAGAGGACCTTGGGGTTCAGAGCAGCCGTGCTCGGGCAGGGTTTGAATGTAATGGCACTGAATGTAACCTGGCAGGGCCGTGGTTTGCTGCACACAGGGCGCGGAGACAGAGAAACACAAGATAGTTGTGTTAATTTGGGCAAAGCAAGGCTTTCCCGTTCTGCGTGCGTGGTGGCCAGGAACTCATCTGAGCTTTGTGTGCGTGTGAGTGTACGTGTAAACGCGTGCTCAGCCCTTCACTTCCAAAGGAGTGAATTTTATTTCTCAGGAAACCTCAGCTATTTCTGTATTCTGGAGATGAATTTTGCAGGGGCTTTCGGTGCTCTGCAGCACCAGCTGCTGGGAAGGCCAGGGTGGGTATTCCTGTGCCAGGACCGCCAGGCTCACACTGCCTGGTTTTTTGGGGTCCTGGTCACTGTGCACTTTGCTGTGTCATTGTCACACGTGGCGATGAGCTGCGTGTTTGCTGCTGGGGCAGGCACAAGGGAATCAAACCTGGCAGTTTTGCACAGGTTCTTGCCGCACTGTCAGCTGGGGCTGTCGGGCACCAGCAGTGGGTTCTGGGCTCTTTGCTGGGGAGGCCTCGACCCAGGGGTGTCTGTGGACAGTCCAGCCGTTCTACACAACACTTGGTGGAGATGAATGTCACCTGGCTTGTCGTGGTGCTTTGGAATTTGAAGTATAATAAATCCCATCTCTCTTTTTCCTTGACACCTTGTCTTTTTGCTCCCTGCCTCTCAGCTGAACTGCTCGCCTCCTCCCCTTGGTGGACACAGGTTCTTCTCCAGCCCTGGGTGCCAGGGCGAGCTGTTCTGTGCGGGGCTGGGGCTGCCCCTCACCACGTCAGGTGCTGGGGACATCACTGGAGGCAGAGGAGACACAGAGCTGCTGGTCCCTAGCTCTTTCCCCTTTGTCCTTCCCTGTAGGGCCACAGTTTGCACCGTGGTGCCAAATGGGTGCTGCAGCAGCACATCAAAGCCCCGGCCTCGCTGTCTGTGATGCTTTTACAAAGGGGGAGGCCAGACACGGGGAGCTGGGGCTGCTCAGGTGCGGGACCATTCTACAGGCCCCTTGGGAAATGCAACCTTGGGAAAAGGCAGCAAGGGCGGCCCTACTGCACACACTTTGCGCCCCCCAGCAGCCCCCACACTGTCCTGCTGTCCCCCTGCTCCCTGAGGGAAGGGGGTGACATCCAGCTGTCCCTTCCCGCCCCAGGGCTCCCTGCCCAAGAGCTTTGGAGGGGGCAGATTGCCCTCCTGTGGCCAGCAGCAGCCGCAGCTGGGTGGCCCAAGGATGGGAGCCGTCACCCCTGGGTGCCTGCAGCAGGTGCCTTGGGTGAAGGAGCACGGCCAGGCTCTGCTGCAATGACCAGGGGTGACATTTCTGTGTGCAGGGCAGGAGCTGGCCCCCACATTGCCCCAGCACAGCCTTTGCCTCTTCTGATGTCACCCTCGTGAAGAAGGTAGGGGGCTCCTGGGGTGCCCAGGAGGAGGTGGGTGGATGTGGGTGCTGAGCCGCCAGGATGGGTGCAGGAAGGGTAGGGTGAGCAAAGAGAGTTTTAGGCCTCTCTGAGGGGTGTTGCCTGGTTCCTGCTTCCCGGGAAGAGGCTTCGGTGATTCCCCTTCCTGGCTGTGAGTCTGATCATCCTGAAAATTAAACCCAAACCCAAACGCAGCAGCGCTCTGAGAGAATTCGGGGAGCCAGGATGGGTGCTGAGCCCCTTGCTCCCACCCCTGTCCCTGCACCCAGCCCTGCCCTGTGTACCCCAACGTGGGCACAGACAATTCCTGTCCCCAAATCAGCTCCTTCTGTCCTCTCAGGGTAAAAGGAAGGAAAACCTGGGGCCGAATTGCTGCGGTGCTGAGCATTGGCAGCTCTTCCACCCCAGTCCCTGCCCCCTGGGGAGGGCACCCATCCTCGGATGTCATTCTTGTCCTGCTGTGGAGCTGGGAGGGGGTTGGGGCTGGCGGAGAGGGGTGTGGAGGGGACATTTGGGCTGCTAACGGTGGCACTTCATATTCATGAGTAAATATTTGCTAATGGCAGCGCAGCCGGGCAAATGTAACGGAGCTGCTCCCCCCACCAGAGCAGGCAGGGAAATGAATATGAATTTATCATGATTAGGTGAACCCAGCAGGGAGAGCGGGAGAGAGAGAGGGCTAGGCAGGGAGGGGGCGGGCGAAGATGGATCTGTGCAATAAAATTAAATAAGGACACCAAATAGAGCCACTTCTCACGCACCCGCCCGCCCGCGTGCTGGGCCTCTCCCGCCCTCCCTCGCTCCTCCGGTTTGCTGATTTCTCTCTTTCCTCAAATTTATGAGGCCAATTATGAAGATGAGGTTGGAAGTTCTCAGAAGTTCACTAAATGCAAAGTGCGGTCCCCGCTGTTCCCATCAAATTAATTAACCAAGCGCTATTGATGGCCAGGCGACGGCGGTGTGGCACGGAGAGCCAGGGGAGGGCAGCCGGGGGGGCTGCCGGGGGGGGTACAGAGCCCTGCAGGGTGTCCCCGGGGGGGGAACATGCAGAGTGAGACCCCATGTTGGTGGGCAGTGGGAGATGGACCAGGGAAACAGCCAGGGAAGGAGTTTTTGGAAGCTGTTTGGGCAGGGTCTGGTTTCACCAGCGGTGGTCAGACGTGGCCAGGTGCCCCCAAAACAGCTTTGTTTCACACCAAAAGTACGTGCCATGTATTGTTCGTGCTTTTATGGCATATTGGGACCTTCACCCTGTAGTGCCATGGGGTCCTGCCTGCAGAGGACCTTGCTCCTGGGGGGACATCTCTCCTGGGGGGCATGGCTCCGGCCGCGTGCTGCCGCATCCCCTGCTCAGGCTCCCCTGTGCCGGATTTACTCCGGTCCCGCTGCTCAGTGGGCTCTCGATGGGCTGGAAACCGGCACAAACAGAGGCATTTACCAAGCCGCTGTCCCTCCAGCAGGGCCGTAAGTCAGGCTCCCCGTCCCCTCGGGGAACGGGAGGCTCCTGCTCCGGCGGCGCCGATGTTCTCCCCTCTCGCGGTGCGTGTGTTACCTGGGGACAATTCACCTGCTTGTGGTGAATTTTTAGAAGAAATGGGCTGGCAGCTCTGCAGCTTCCGCCACTCGCAGCCTGTCTGCGAGGCCACACGTGTCTACACTGAGGAAAAAGAAAATCACCGATGTGGAAAGGAGCAGCTTGCAGACAGCCAGCCTGTGGGAACGGGGTCCCCGCATGGACTCGCTGGTGGCTGAGCTGGTGCTGAGCTCTCGCTGCAGCCCGGTCTTCTCTAGGGTCCCTGGGGTCTGCAGCCAGCCCCCAACCTTCGCAGCCAGCCCCAGCCCCGTGCAAATGGGTTGTGCTCTTGTGCGAGGCTTGGAGGGTAGTGTGCGAGGGAGATGGGCAGAGCGCCTGTGCCCCCTGTGCCACGTTTCCTTAGGAAATGAGGCCCCAAGAAATAGGGAAATGAAGACGTGAGGTTGCAGGCGGCTTGGATAAAGCCTTAGCGGAAACCAACTGGGCCCCCCCGCTGCCCAGCAGCCCCGCCGGTGGTGCCGGTGCCCGTCCTCGCCGCCGAGACGGCAGCAGAGGGAGCTGGAGGACCGGGTAACGGCGGCGAGGGGCAGGCTGCGGGCAGCCGAGGCTGCGCTGGGGGTCCCCGCCTCGGGGGCAGCCCCCCCAGCTCCAGCCGGGCTGCCCCATGGAGGCTTCGTCCAGGAGCACGGGGAGAAGAACCTGGAGGTCTTCATCTTCCCCTGGGCATGGCCCGAACCCTCTCAGCAGGCTCAGCAGGAGAGCGGGGATGCTGATAAGGGATGCTGATAAGGGATGCTGATATGGGATGCTGATATGGAATGCTGATATGGGATGCTGATATGGGATGCTGATATGGGATGATGATATGGGATGATGATATGAGATGCTGATACGGGATGTTGATATGGGATGCCAACATAGGATGCCGATACAGGATGCCAAAATGTCCTGGGACAGAGAAGCTGGAGAGGAGCCCTGTCTCCATCCCCAGACCACCCCAGGACCAAGGGGAGCCCTGCAGCACGTGGCAGGTGCCTGCCAGTGCTGTGCCCCGGTCTCCTTGCCCATCGGGAGCTGATTTATGTCCGGGCCAGCCCGCGCTGACCTCCTACATTGGCTCAGGCACTATAACTAATGGCAGGTCAGCAGAGCTACAGCACAAGTGAAGTGGCTGGTGGGGGGCTGCGGAGGGGGGGGCACAGGGCAGAGGCTGCCAAGGCTCTGTCTTGAAATGTCACAGCGACCCCGAGCCAGGGGAAGCTGGGGCAGGATCAGACCCGGTCCCCAGCCTGTCCTCCTCTCGTCCTGTTTTACCGTGGGGGAGTCTGGGCCAGCAGCACCGAGCTTGGAGGGGTGGCTCATGGTGGGGAACCGAGTGAACCGATGGCTTCATGATGGTTAAGAGCAGAGCCAGGGGGAGCAGCAGGTCCCCGAGGGACCAGCGAGGACCTGGCGCAGGTACGCTTTGCTTTGCTAAGTTGCCCTGAGATCCTGCATCCCCACAAAAAAACACTCCCCAGCACACTGCTCACAGCCTTCACGTGCAGCAGGTCCCTGACACACACAGCTAACATCGTGCCCGTGATTTATTTATATATTTTAACCCTTAAGGACCTGAATTCAGGCTGGCTTTGGGCAACTGCAGCTTGTGGCTTGCAGCCCCCTTGTGCATCAGCTCCCACCAGGTCTATCCAAAACTCATCCCCTGGTCTGACCGCGCTGCAGAAGCAGGCACTTGGTGCGTTCCCAGCTGGCTCTCGGCGGAGGTGATTTGTTTGAAATGATTTCCATGGCCTCTGCACTTATTTTTGCCGCTGGCATAGGGAGAGCAGGTTAAATCTGTGCTGCTAGACAGCATCAGGATCAGGGATTGCGGGCTGCCGTCAGAGCGACCTGTCGGAGGATATTGCTAAGCTCGCACTCTGAGCAACCCGAAAATTAGATGTGGGATGTAAAAGCTGATGAGTACAGGTAGGTGAGCCCAGCTCCAGGCTAGCAGCTTTTACTACAGGGCTAGGAAACTCTGGCTGAAAAGAAAAAGAAAAAAAAAAAAAAAAAAGGATCAGTTTTGCTCCAGCAATATTTTAGGTTTGTCAAAACCTCCTTGGAAGGCCTACGCAGCATGGGAGAGACACGGGGAGCTGTAAATAACTGGGAGCTTCAAAAAACCCTCCCTGAAGTGACCGATAAATCCCCTGGGACATGACGGGGATCGCTCGCGGACCCATCCCGGGCAAACCCAGCGCTGTGCTGGAGAAAGAATTACTCTGGGAGGGCTGCTCGGGGCAGCACAGAGCGGTGCAGCTCCGGCCGCCCTCCTTCTCCATCGCCCAAGGCTGCCTGAGGACAGCGGTGTCCCCTGTCCCGTCCCAGTGCCACCCGCTCCCCGGGTGCTTCCCGGAGCTCTGGGGATGCCCAAAGTAGAAGGGATGCGGGACCCACCAGCTACTCAAGGTAAATAAGTCCCGCTGCAGCCAGCCACCACGCACGGCACCTGCCCTGTGCCCTCCCACGTCCCCTGTGCCCCCCCC